>NC_056747.1:950871247-950931247 GCF_019279795.1 Protopterus annectens
AGTTTAATAACGTTCATCAGCTTCACTTGTTTATGGTATGGGTTGTTTCTGAAGAAGACCCCCAAATATAACATCAGTTTAAAGTCTTATTTTAGACTTAACATTCATATTTACAGCCTGATTTTGTGGAAAGAACAGAAGGCAAGATACATTTTCAGCATGTAATTGAAAGTAGAACTGTGCTGGTTAAATTTAAAAGTTGGAAAAGGAATATAAATTGAATAAAGGAGTGTTGCAGTAAATTTACCTGTCTGTACAGGTACAACTAGGAGATGAAATCCAGTATCATTGCTGCAGAGAGTCTACATATTAGTATGCAGTGTGAGCACATCTTCCTAACTCCAAAAAAAAGGTGCTAGGATTTGGCAAGACTTTCAAGGTATCAGCACATGGACAATAAATGTTGAACTACCATAACACAGCAAATTAATACCATATAAACAACTTGTACAACACTGTGTTTCCCTCTCTTTCAGCCTTTAACCAACTACAGTCACAAACTCAAATGCTTACACAGCAGAGCTCCTATTGAGTAGATCATAGTCTCCCTGCTGGGGCTTTAGCTGAAAAAACTAGATCACAGCCCAGAATGTATCTTGGATTGCAGTAATAGCCATGTGTGCCTACTTCAGCAGTTAGCATTAACAATATCTACTCATTCAGTAGGACAAGGTGCAGAGGCCCGCATACAGGTCAGATATTTCTCATTCAGTAGACAAGGTGCAGAGGCCTGCATACAGTTCAGATATTTCTCATTCAGTAGTACAAGATGCAGAGCCCTGCATACAGGATGGCTGTTTCCAGCATATGGCTTTCACTCATGCTGCTGCCGATGCTCATTCTTTTCATGTCTTTCACTGATCCGAAAAAATGCACCTCCCACAGGCAGTGATAATGGAACTCACAAGGCTGAAGCTGGATGGGAGGGGTTAGATAAAGTTGAAGCTAGATGGGAGGGATTAGACAAGACTGAAGCTGGATGGAAGGGGTTACACAAGGTTGAAGCTGGATGGGAGGGGTTAGATAAAGCTGAAGCTAGATGGGAGGGATTAGACAAGGCTAAAGCTGGATGGGAGTGGTTAGACAAGGTTGAAGCTGGATGGGAGGGGTTAGATAAAGCTGAAGCTAGATGGGAGGGATTAGACAAGGCTGAAGCTGGATGGGTGGGGTTAGACAAGTTTGAAGCTGGATGGGAGGGGTTAGACAAGGCTGAACCTGGATGGGAGGGGTTAGACAAGGCTGAAGCTGGATGGGAGGGGGCTATCAGCAGTATGATGCTTCACCAGCATCCACAATCTCCTCATTCATTGGTCTCACATTTTGGTTAAGTTGAGCACGGTGAAGGCTAAGGCAAGACCAGTAGATAAATTCACCCCGGTGATCATGTCAGTTGCCCTGCTAGACAGGGACCCAGCAAAGTAAATATTGTGGGAAGAAATATCCAGGGAATTGTTATGGCCAGGCTTGCATAGGCCTTAGGGCCGATAGCCTAGTACCAACCTATGAACCTATGCAGTGAATGAGGACAGGAGATATTGACAGCTGATGGTTAGCTGCAGGGAGGGGGGAGAAAAAAACACTCTAATGGTGTCCTGTTTAGTCAGCAGTCAGCAGAGGTAGCCAATCCACATACTTGACTACTAGTCAATGTAGATGATATAATAGGTGCATACATTATTTTAAATAAGTACTTCTGTGCAACTTTGTCCCTTGGATTGTATACAGCTCAGCAAGCTCCTGCATGATGCCCTACAGAGTTCTACAGCAGCAGAGAGACAAAAGATAGACTTTGGAGTGATTAAGTATCTTTTTTCTGCATTTTCTTGCTGCCTTTAGCTAATTCCGCCTAAACGCCAATTTTTTTTTTTAGAGTTTCTGTGATTTAAAAAGCTTGTTTCAACTACATATTGTACTTATTTTACTGCCTGCACTTTAACTCATTTTTGTGTTTAAATTACCTGTTTAACTGTTGTAGGCTACACACTCAAGTGTGTTAGCCATTTCTGTACATTTAAAGTGTTTTTTTTTATTGTATCTGCTTTATTTTCTGAAAAAATATATATACTTGTTTTCCTGCCTTTCTATGCTAGTATAGTCTAGTTTTCAGGTTAGTGCTGAATTCAGGACTGTGTTACAAGTTTCTGTGTTTGCCCATACCTTACTTGATAGAAGGACATTTCTGTGTTTACCAGTGAGATGGGAGCTTTGAGCAGCCTATCTGTCCCTGCAGTAGTGGTTTCAGCCCAGAAATTACTAGTTTATTAACCATTTTGGGCTAATTTCTATCTCTTTCATTTCCCTGCTATAAAACCCGCATTCACTCAGTTTTGCGCTGTGGGCAGTGCCGGTTAGCTAGGGTATAACTATTCCCGGCTCCACAAAGTGTACTCTTCAATTTTTCCCTTGGAACTAGACAAACTTTCAACTTAAGCACTCAAACCATTCACTTCTCTGCCCGGCACTTGCTGAAAACTCATAGCAAGTACTAATAAACCTTAGCACTAGACCCCCCCCCCCCATGCTGTAGAGAAGGACAAGGCGCTCTATTCAACCTTACCAGCCAATCATTAAAACAGCTCACTATACCTAGCCAGGCATGTCCAAAGGGCAGTTTCAGGTGTACTCTCCGGTTCAACTGGTGAATTTGGGCATTTTGAGGCAATGTTACAACTGCCTCATGTACACAGACAACACTCTCCTCCTACCACCAAACCCTAATACATGTGAGAGATGCAATTATACAGCCAAACTGGAGGCTAAGCTCTCTCAACCCAAGACTGGACCAGACAGTCAAGAGGAGAAGGGAATTACTTGCATCAGACCACCAGTCTCACATAGACCTATGAAACCAGCACCACAAAAAAACACACATAAATACATGAAAACATACTCCGAGGCTCTAAATAAAAATCTGCAAAAGCTACAGAGGCCTCCAAAGCAGACATCCAAGCAACCTCCACCCCCCAACACAAACCATGAAACACATACTTCACAAAACCAGTGTGCCACACAATCACAGCCCTTAAGGCAAAATAACATACCCAACACACTAGTAATAGGTGACTCTATAGTCAGGCACACTGACGTCCCACTCACTAGCCTGAACAAGGAGAAGGTTACTGTTATCTGCCTGTTGGGTGCCAGGATCCGCCACATAACACAAGCACTCAAGTCACTCCAGAACAAGTACAAATACAACTCTGTCATTGTCCATGTTGGTGTGAATGGCCTGAGCTGTACCTCCCTGAACTACATGAAAAGAGACATGGACGAGCTCTCTGATCATGTAGCTCAGGCAGGTATGACCCTGACCCTGAGTAGTATCCTGCCCTCACCAAGAATGATACCACAGTATAGAGAAAAAATGATCAATTTCAACAATTGGCTAAGCTTCTGGTGTCATTCAAAGGGGATCCAGTGACTGTCAGCCTGGGATGACATGCTCGACAAGCCACACTGCTTCGCTAGAGATGGCTTGCACCTGTCACGTTTAGGCTTTTGAATTCTGGCCAAGGCTCTTGCCACCCCCATAGTGCCTTTTTTAGGCAAGGCTCAAAAGACAAACCCACCACCATAAATAGCACAAGTAACAAAAAACAGAGGGTAATGCTACTCAATGCAAGAAGTCTAAACCTCAAAATGCACACACTTGAGGCACGCCTCAGTATGGAGAAAATCAATATATGTGCAGTAACAGAAACTTGATTTAAGGCTCCAGAGAGTACCCCAGCACTACCAGGCTACAACTCATACTATACATTTCAGCCACAAAACCCGGACCGAAATACAAAAGGTGGGGGCGTATCCATATTCATCAAGGATATCCTCACCTCCAGGTTAGTGGCACAGCACGATGCTTCAGACATCATCCACGTGCAACTAACAATGAGCAGAACTGCAGTTCAAATTGTAGCTTGCTACAGATCACCCACCATGTCCCAGGACCCCCATTCTGCATTTCTGGAAACACTGGGAAACATAAAGGTCCTACTAAACACCCTTATATTGAGTGATTTCAATTACCCAAACATTAACTGGGAGAGCTACTCAAGTACTAACCCCCTTGCCCAACATTTCCTAGAATTTCTAAACTCAAATGCCCTGGATCAACTGGTCAACACCCCAACCAGAGGTGACAACATATTGGACCTGGTCATCACCAACATGGGCGACCGGTGTTCCACACCGGAGGTCAACCCCTGCTGGTTAGATCTGACCATAAACTAATCACTCTGGATATCCACATTCTGCCCCCACCTCCGGTCAAAGAAATCACCATGAAAAACTTTTCAAAAGCAAACTTCACGTTACTTAAGACCGAGGTGGAAAGTTTCAAATCCCCCATGCTAAAGGATAACGCTGCCCAAGCTGCAAAATCTTTTTCTAATACACTCTATGGGCACCTACAAGAATGCATGGATCGTGCTATCCCCAGCAAAACCAAGACTCACTCCTCCAAGAAAAGGAAACCAGTCTGGTGGACCTCTGCCATAAACAAGCTAAGAGGAAACTAGTATAGAAAAGAGTAAAATCTCAAGAAAGGAAGACATTCCTGATCATTACCAGCAAGGAACTATGATCCCTCATAAAATCATCCAAGGCTAGCTTTGAAAGTAAAATTGCCAAGGACTCCAAAGATAACCACAAGGTATTCTTTAGCTATGTCAAGAATATAAGTGGCAATTCTCAGATCTGCTCAGAGTTAGTGCAGAATGGCACAAAATACAATGAACTGACCGATATCGCCAACATCCTGGCAGACAGGTTCAGTGCAAACTTCACCCCCCTTTCACCCCCAAAAGGGCCCATAACCATACCAGAAGAATGTAGTGCCCCTAAAATCACAGACACTCAGGTTAAAACAGCCCTCTCCAAAGCCAAAAACACAGCATCAATGGGACTGGACAGTGTCCCAGGTTGTGGCCTACACGAGCTCAAAGATGAACTAACCCTTCACCTAAACACACTGTTGAAACTCAGCCTCTCCACAGGCTACATGCCCATAGAGTGGCACACAGCAACGGTTATTCTGCTCCACAAAGTTGGAGCCACAACAGACCCTGGGAACTATCACCCTACAAGCCTGACTAGCTTGGTCTGCAAGGCTATGGAGCGCATCATCATGGATCTCATTAACAGAGACATTGGGAGCCTCCAAATACTGGATCTTACCCAGTTTGGCTTTGTTAAGGGCAAATCATGCCTCCTAAACCTGGTGGACTTCTCTGAGACAGTTACCAAGGCTATAGATGAGGGAAAGGTGGTCAACACAGCCTACCTAGTCCTTGCAAAGGCCTTTGACACCATTCCCCATTCTGGTATTATAGACAAGCTCATCAGCCTAAACATAAACCCCTACATCATGAGATGGGTTGCCAACTGGCTCACAGACAGAACCACATGGTAAAAGTTGTGGGAGCTAGCTCTGACTCTAAACCAGTTACAAGTGGCGTTCCCCAGGGCTCAGTCCTAGGGCCTCTCCTGTTCGGCATATACTTCTCAGAGGTACAGGCAAGCACAGGAGGACTACACAGACAACTGTAAACTAGGGGCTATAATTGACTCTCTGGCTGACACAAACATCCTCCAAAAGGGTCTCACTGAGACAGATGCCTGGTGTCAAAACCATGGCCTCAAGCTAAATGCTAAAAAAGTGCATAGTCATCCCCTTTGGAAAGAACAAAGTACCCACAAATTACCACATAGGTGGTAGCCCCCTAAATATGGAAGACATAATAAGGGATCTGGGGACCCAAGTAGATAGTAACCTTTCCTTTGATAATCACATTGCCAAAGTGGTTAGAAAATCCTTCTATGTGGCCCACCTAATCACAAAAGGGTTTGCATCCAGATCAAAAGAGGTGATTGTTACCCTCTACACATCACTCATCAGAACCATCATAGAGTACAATGCCCCATTTGGGATGTACCTTACAAGACACCTGCAACAGCTGGAAAGACCACAGAAGTACCTCACCAAGAGGATCACTGGCCTCAAACAGATGCCCTATGCAACTCGACTGAAGAAACTCCAGCTGTACTCGGTTGCATATCGCCTACTCAGCTGTGATCTCTGCCTGACATACAAAGCCATGTCCAAACCAGAATTGATGGACATGCTCCACCTAAAGAAAACCATATCCCCTCGAGCCACATGCTCTAGGGATCTAAACCTCACCACAACAATAAATAGGATGTGCTAGAGGGATATATTCCTGTCCCAAAGACTTCCCATGCTCTGGAACAAGATTCCAATCTACATTAGGCAGAGCTCCTCACTAACACTCTTCAAGAGAAACCTTGACGAGTGGATGGGAAACAGAAAGTGTACCCTGGGGATCACTTCAGTGGCTGTGCTGGACAGAGGCACAGGGAACTAATCTAAGGGGGCGGTGAAAGCCAACACATTCCAGCTAGGCTTATAAATGCCTTTGGGCAGATAGCCTAGTACCTACCTATGAACCATGGTTAACAGTATCCCTACACAAGTTGCCAAAAGGCTAGACAAACCAGTTCTTAATTGCCAGTCCCTCATCTTTATGTTTAATCACCACCTGTGATAATTGTATGTTTGCTACTGTTACTGGTACATATTACCAGTTACTATGCTAAACTTGTAGGCCTAGTTTGCTAAATATACAGTTTTTCTATGGAATGTTCTACTTCTAATGCAGTAATGCTACAATTTTCAAAAAAATTGCTCCTAAAATGTTATGCCATAACATATGCAAATGCACCGTGTAAATGAAATAATTGTTTTGCTTGAAAAATGCTTTCTTTGTCATTTTCATCTAATGGTAGCATCCTCACATAAAATGCATGCACTGATTTGCTAAATATAGATGAGTAATACCAAAAATGTTTGCATTTTGCTGTTTTTTGCAGGATCACCTTTCAATAGGTTTTATTTACAAGGAAAGGATATTGCCTTAGTGCTGGTTATTGTCTCCGTAGTCATCAGTACCTGGTGGTATGTACTTTGGTATCTGAGTTGCAAGGATAGGTGCTTGTGTACATTAGAAACATATATGACTAGGTAAAAAGAAAAAGTGAAAACAAAATATCTTCTGTAAACCACCACGGCTAGAAAAAACTGTAAAATAACTTTAATCTCCAAGTAAAAACAGAAGTAAAAATGAGTACAAAATTGACCGTTGATAAGCGCTTTCAGCTATATTAGCCTTCTTCAGATCATAATTATCGTTCGTGCTCCTGCTTCACTTAAAATCCTAGTTAACCAATCACTATTGCAAATTTAGTGCACACCCTCTTGATAACCAATAGAGAAGTTCTCCATTCAAATCTTGACTATCAATTGAGCCCCCATGATAAAGCCAATCATGTACTTCTTAATAGTTAAGCCTCCATGCTAGAACCAATCCTGGACCTTCTAGCCTTCAGCACTGGTTTAAGCGGAACAACGTTGTTTAAGCCAGGCGAGCAATTCGCTCTCGTATTAACTGTCCAACTAATTTCATGAATTCCAGTTCTGTTCTTTACATCTCATTCTCTTATGTTCTGAAGGACCACTTCCATTACTTTAAACTTAAAATGATGTGTAGAGTTAAGTGAAACATGGACTGCAAGTGCATTACTAGAATCTAGATTCTTAATGTTTCTCAGATGGTGCAGTATTTGATCCTTAAGCAGTTGATCCGTTTTGCCTATATAAAAGGCAGTACATTGACAGCAACAAAACTAAATAAATCAGATGTTGAGTATTGCAATCAGCATAGACATCAAAATGATATACTCTATTAGTACAAGGATGGACAAAGGTGTTATTACTGTCAGTGGAGGTACAAGCTTTACACTTGTGACATCTGAAGGTTCCCTTTCTATCAGTCGGCAACTGTTTGACAAAACCATCCTTATTGCATAGTAATCTCTTCATGTTCTTTCTGTTCTTAAAAGTGAATCTAGGTGTTTCACCCACAATGTCCCTTAACTTTTTGTCTGCTGTTAAAATGTGCCAGAACCTTTTAATAATTTCACATATTTGCCTATTGTCCATGCCTGTATGTAAGAGTACAATTGACACTTATTTCTTGAGTTTGAGCACTTACAACTCTATTATATGAATTGGCTCCTCCTTAGGAAAAATAGGGATGTCCCTTTCCTTTCCTAATGTTCCCAAGGCTGATTCCCATGTTAAGGTTTCTCTCGCTATAGCCTCTTTTTTTTAAATTAGTGCGCAAAGTAGCGTACTCACTCTCAAAGTCATCCTCATTGATACAGAGCCTGAATATCAATATTGCCTGGTTCTTGATGATATTATTGAAAATATGGCCAGGATACATACTCTGACCTTGTAAATAATGATTTGTCCTATATGACTAGGTAATGCATTGCTTATTCACACAGTATACATTCACCCAAGGTTAATCCTATCCCTAAAATTAACTTCAGTTATATCCCTCATCTTCTTCTTCTGCTTCTCCTTATGGCTGCTCTTGTTAGGGATCGCCACAATGGATCGGTGGTCCGCAGTATCAGTTATGTCCCTCATAATGCAGAAAAATTAACAGACTCCCTACTACCATTAGGATAGTTTTGGTATGACTTTTTATGTCCATTATTTTATTTTAAAAGTATAGCACAGTGTCAAATTCAGAATTTTCATCTGTACTTTGTACCTTATTTCAAATATGTGCTGTAATTTATGGACTGTTGCTGAAATATTCCTGCTTGGATCAGTCTATTACACAGTTAACAAGCTATAAATAAAGTAAATAAATTAAATCCACTTGTGATGGTCTTTGTACAATCATACAAAATGACTTAAAATGCAGGCAGAGTTCACTTCTTCTTCTTTGTCAATATACTCAACATTTTTCTAACCTATGATGTGTTCTCTGATTTATGGAAAATGGCTGCTTATTTATTTATTTATGTATTTATTTATTGACATTTGATTGCCAATAAAGTCTGACAGACTAGGTGTCCATTTTTTAGGAGAAACACTCCAAAAGTACTACCAAAACATTTTAAGACCAATAATTTTACAATCTTCAAAAATAATATTAAAACATCTACAGTTTATATAATTATAACAAATTAAACATAATGTAACAAATGTTGTTATTGTGACTGCCCATTTGTTCATAATAAAGTATTTATTGCTGAACAGAGTTAAAGTCACAAAAAAACAAATTAAACATAATGTGAAAACATTGGTTAAGAATAAATACAACGTATCTGATATGATTTAATATTTAGAGAAATTTTAGCCACTTTATAGAGAAATTAAATAATATTAATATAATGCAAACTATAACTGGTATATGAATTGAGAGAGAAAAAACGGGTTTATCGCATATTTAGAATGACTAACAAGGGAGAGAAATAGATTTTAATAAGGAAGTGAGTGAAGAGAGGAGAGTAAGGAGTTGTAAGGTACAAAGAGGCAGGCCCTTGTTCATATTTAAGGATATAGTTTATCCTGGGGTTGATCAAGAAGAAAGCCACATTTTTAGTAATGAACAATCTACAGTGCCAAGAAAAATATCTCGATGACATGGTAAGCATTCATATATTTTGCAAGTATCTTCGTACTCATGACTGCCTGATTAAAGGGCTGAATTCCACAGGTTTTGTAATGAACCCCTTCAATGTGTGATTATCCTCTTAAATAAAAAGCATTTAAGGTACTATAATTCAAAATGCTACCTCTAAAAATGGATGAAGTCCATACCTTGGACTTCTGCTGTTGTCATGGCTCATTAACTCTCTATCTTCTGCCAAGAAGACCTAACTTTTGTCTGTAGAAGACTTAGTCATATGGCATAACTCCAGAAGTACAGACTCAATTACGAATGGCCTACAGCATGAACTAACCTTAACCATGCATACTCCTAAAAATTAATTCTCAGCTGTGTCGGAACAGAATGTATGATTGTTTTGATACTAATAAGAGGTTACTCAGCTTCCCTGTACATCACTATGACCTGATGGTTTGTTCATAGATTATATTGAAACATTCAGTTATTTAAGTTTAGATCATACTGTTTCATTCCAAACATTTACAGACATCTCAAGAAACTAAAATATCTATGCAGCTGACAGATGTTTGGAAATATGTGCTCCAAGGCCTGGAAAGCTGCGTATGGGTTATCTCTGTTAACAACATATTCAGGAAAAAAATCTTACCTTTTACATCTTAGGAAATAAACAATGTTTTATTATGCTATATCACCGCCTCACCCACATACTAGTTTGTGATGAACTTAACTAACTATTTTGTACATTGACATTCAGGCTTGAATATTTACAAATCTGATCCACACTTCCAGATCCCTGTCTACCACTGCCCTTTAAGAATTATCCCCAAATAGAACGCTTAACTTTATCAGACCCATCTCTAATTATAATGAAGGAAGCCATACATCTTTCTGAGTAGTACCAGTAGCATGGTCTGCACTCTTCACTGATTTGTGAAGCTCTGATGGGCTTCTATAATTTAGAAATGCCCTAAAGAAATGCCTGTGGGACATGGCATCTTATAAAATATGAGTTCCCAAATCCCTAGTTAATTAACTTCACTATATTCATAAAAGCAAACCTCGTCCTTGTCTAACACTCCTATAATTTCCTGTGTGCATCCTGCCAGTGCCTTAGTCTGCTAAGTTGGGTAACTAAGTAATAATTAATTAGGCTATATTTGAATGAAGATGTATCATAATGATAAATCCTGTAATGAAATTGCTGGAGAATAATTCAGTAATGAAATTATTATTATTATTATTATTATTATTATTATTATTATTATTATTATTCTGCAGTGGTGGTGCTGCGGTAGCATTGTCGCCTCACAGTAAGACGCTGTCCAGTTCAATTCTCAGCTAGAGTGTCTTCTGCATGGAGACATGCGTGAATGGGTGGCTTTGTCGAGATTTCTTCTGTTAAGAGCTTGAGAGGTATGCTCTGTAGTCCATGTGTGAATACTTTCATGCCTGATAATTCTGTTTCAGGCACTCCTCCAATATCCCCCTCCACTAAGTATTCATAGAAGGTGGAAAAAAAATCCCTCCTAGAGAAACAGAGCAGGTGAATGCTGCTTAATCTTAGCTCCTGGTCCTCTGACACCCAATCTGCAATTCACATACTGGTTGCCTGAAATACAGGAGGGACAGTTTTCCTTCATGCCAGTAGGCTGACTAGACATTTCCAAGAAGTGCCAAAAGAAAACCTGAATGTTGTTTACTAATTTGAGAATGCATGTGCAGTAAATGATTGTAAAAAGTGCATTCAAAGGTAAAGCTGGTAGCCAGACTGCATGTGTGTGGATTCCTTTAATTAGTTTAGTGGAGAAGAGAAGAGAAGAGAAGAGAAGAGAAGAGGAGAGAAGAGAAGAGAAGAGAAGAGAAGAGAAGAGAAGAGAAGAGAAGAGGAGAGGAGAGGAGAGAAGAGAAGAGAAGAGAAGAGAGAGAAGAGAAGAGAAGAGAAGAGAAGAGAAGAGAAGAGAAGAGGAGAGGAGAGAAGAGAAGAGAAGAGAAGAGGAGGAGAGAAGAGAAGAGAAGAGAAGAGGAGAGGAGAGGAGAGAAGAGAAGAGAAGAGAAGAGAAGAGAAGAGAAGAGAAGAGAAGAGAAGAGAAGAGAAGAGAAGAGAAGAGGAGAGGAGAGGAGAGGAGAGGAGAGGAGAGGAGAGAAGAGGAGTGGAAAGGATAATAATTTCTAAAGGTGCAGAAGAGAAAAACTGTTCTCATTTTACATAAGCAATAGCATGGATGTGACTATCACTTATATGTTAAGAAAAATGGCGCCTATGGTAATAAAAAGTAATCACCAGTGTAGACATAATCTGTGGTACATCAACACTCCTAAAAGTTTCAATAAGTGATGTATACCATACATTAATAGGATGGGCCATTATAAGATCTACTTCTATCAAACCTATTCACCAAAGTCCTGTTTTAGGAAAAGTTGTACTTCATTTAAATGTCTTGCTGAAAAAACAAGTTCAACGTTTTTGTCTTGTTTAGTGGTTCTGAGGTTTTACTGAGTGAGGTGTGTTCATTTCAGATGATATTTTTTATTTGATGTCTATCATTACATTCCTGTAGACTAGATGCTGTTTTATCTGTGGTGGTGGTGCTGCGGTAGCGCTGTCACCTCACAGTAAGACATTGTCCTGTTTGATTCTCAGCTAGAGCATCTTCTGTGTAGAGACATGCATGAATGGGTGTACCTTCATTGAAGGTTGTGCGTCAGAGCCGTCAACTCGACACATAAAAATCTACTGCCAATCATTAGCAGACCGGAGTTCTGCTGTGGCAACCCCTAACCGGGAAAAGCCAAAAGACACAACAGACTAGATGCTATTTTATTCATACAGTTCATACAGACATGCATTGTCTGTTGCCAAATATTTTCACTTGTTCGTGCGATCATGGAGTTAGTATTTTGAATTAAGAAGTGCGGGAGCCTTACATAGGAGCATTGCTGTAACCGTCTCTCTTCCCCTTTTAAAATAGTAGTTTGCTGATTTCATAGTATATTGATTTGTGTCTGGTCCATTCATGCTTTTGTCTCTGCCTTAGTGGAACCAGTGTTAGTAGATTCCTTCTGCTAAAGTATATACAACAGGTGACTCTCGTTGAGTGACAAACTATAACATTAGGAAGGAGCAATAAACACTGTTTACTAAGATTTTGGTAATGGTTTGTACACCATTAAATATAACAAAACAGCATCTAACATGGACAGTTTAGAAATAAATCTGGACCTTGAAAACTGGGTAGAAAATGTTTAAGAGATCATTAAGATAGCAGTGGTAGGTGAACCTCACAGATGAGATGATCTTATTTAATTTTCCTAGAATTTACTTCATAATCAATGTTATTTTACTGTAGAGTATTATTTGGGGTTATACTATTGTTGGTAGTTAGTTTACAATCACCTTAACAGAACTGAATTTGAATTTAATGCAAATGTAACAAACAAGGTAACCAGCGGACCACTGCTGGGAATGAGGAATAATAACTATGAACAGCCATAGATATGAATCAGTGTACACCTTATGTAGCTAATCACACAATCTGGTACATGGTATAAATGTGGGGCAGTGCAGGGATTGGAGAATGAGAGAAATATTCCATAGGAAATCTAAAAAAATGACATGAGTGATGCAGCTGTGTTTTGGATGCAACATTATTGTAAAACAGCATGTCAGGTAGAGAAATCTCAGTTCACAATACACTTGTGATGCTTAGCTACTTTAATGTTTGCTTTTAAAGCAAATAGCTATAACTATCTTCTTTAATCGTAGACAATCCCCTGGATTCATGAAGCTCGGTGCAAGGACAGCATTAGGCCTGCGCCGACCGTGCAGCGTAGAGATGGCGCAGTAGCGCCATATGCATATTAATGAAGGTGCGCTGCCACCACATCCACGTGCATAGGAAATGTGCGCAAGTGCATGGGGCATGTCGAAGCACCGCACAGAGGCGTGGACATGTCGGCTGTTTACGTGCAACCTAAAATGCTGAATATTACAGCCTGCCTCCAATACTAATCACACCTGTCAGTGTCCGTGGATACTGAAACATATGCAAAGCATGCAAGACAGTTTTGCAAACACAAAAGTAAGAAGCAAACAAATGCACATAGCTGAATATTGAGTCCACATCCCTCGAACAAATGACATTTAAAATCCCGTGCCCGTATTCTTTTGCAGTGTTGATAGTTGTACCAAGTGGAAGCGAAACGCATCGTTTTAGCGTGCCGCCAATAGCTAAGTCTAGCCCAATGGTCAGGGTTACCACTTGTCCCACATTGTGAAGGACAGTCCCCCTCTGGGCAGTTGTGTCCATACCAAAACCATTATAAATGTAAAATATCCTGCAACCGTAGGACATAATTATGTCCCACATCTCATGTAATAGTCACATACAATAGTTATTTCCATATGTAACATACCTACATGTTACAAGAAATAGAATAAGCAAGTAAATGAAACAGAAGAAGCAGCTAAACTGCTACAACAAAAAGCTTACATTTAGGCATAAAACAAAAGTACTATCCATTGTACTGACCATGGGTATGTGTTGGCCTGTAAAATCTGATGTGTGTCCCGAATATATCCCATCCTGGCCATATGAAAAGGTGGCAACCCTACCAATGGTCTGAGCATTCACCCAAAATCTGCCCATTTGCATTCCAAGGCGTCCTTGTCAGGATGGGCCAAAGATGAACGGGTATTACCCGGGTCTACCTACCATGTCATGAAAGATAAGTATTTGCGTGTACCTATGTGCGAACATGTGGAAGGTGAAAAATGCTAGGGTAGTCCTCACAACCATACAGGTACCAGAGATATGTAGTGTATGCAATGTGTTCCCTTGACCGTGCCATGGGCCATCAACCAGAGAAGGGATGGATGGAGTGTGTGGAATATGGGTGTGGGGGGGATGGGTAATGTAATAATTCGCAAAGGGGAGACTGTGTTGGATGCACAATAGGTGAACTGGAGGTGTATGAGGGAGCAGTGGGTGAATCAGAAAGAAACACAAAGAACAAACATACACATCTGCAATACAACCTGACAGACCATACTGCAGAACACAATCCCACAAACATATGAATATTAAAATGTGCGATACACATGTACAGACATGTCACCGGCACATACCCACATAATGGTCTGGACTGAACTGAGCCATCCAACTACAACACACTTGGATACATAATTGAATACCCATCATCCCCTCTACAGCACACAACCCCCCCCCCCCATTCCTGAATGTCCACCGAATCCAGCCATACTCTGGCTGCTAGCTTGGCGCAGCCATATCTGCACATAGGGACCACTACTCATATCTAGTAGGCAGTTTCACCCTAGGCAGTGTCAGGATTGCAAACTATGTATCCCTTGCATGTAAAACCCTATCACGTTTTTGTAAATCCAAAAAGATCGAAGGTTATTGTCTTGTTCAATTTTTGGATATCCCTCATGGGATAAGTATCCTGTGTAAACATCAGACTTGGTATCACGACACAATGTCCAGTCCTGTAGACATCTGGACACATGTTGTATGTGCAGTAGTGGTTCACGAGACTGCTCAGCCTCCAGCCGGTCATGCAGAACCTACTACCCGGGATTAAACACCTGACCGTGATGCACGGCTCCCCACATGAATTATCAAGAATATATACTTTACACATTCGCATAGTGGCAGTTGGATATAGGGTGATTAAGGCACTGATGTAAGCAGGATACCTCCTGTCCCACTTTGTGAGGGACAGTCCCTGTTTGGGTAGGTGTGTCCTGACCAAGAATGATACAATGGCAAATGTCCTGTGATTGCAGGAAATAACTATGTACCATATTTCATGTAACAGTTGCCTAAAACAGTTATTTCTGTATGTAAAATACGTAAATCTTACAAGAAACAGAATAAACAACTAAACTGCTACAAGAATAAGCTCTCATCTTGGAAAATAAGTAAAGTTCTAAACCCTGTACTGACCGTGGGTATGTGTTGGCCTGAAAAATGTACAGAATATATCCCATCCTGGCCATATGAAAATGTGGCAACCCTACCAATGGTCAGAGCATTCGCACAATAACTGGCCAGCCTCTTAATCACCCCTAAAACCAGTGACCTTTGGAGGAAAGGTGTTGAATTACACTGAATGAATAATGACAATAATTAAGAGTAATAGACGTCTTTTACTTCAGAAAATAAGTATTAATACATATGCTCTGAATCTGTCAACACATTTCAAGTTAATAGTACTAATATTGTAAAAGTGTCCGTGATTGTCCCTGAATTGTCCTTGCCTTGTCCCTGTTACTGTTGAAATTAGTCCCTGAGTGGTTGAGAGGTCCATACACATATGTACACCAACCAACTGTCACATTTGTTGCCAGTACTGTTGAATACCTGTAGTGAAGTCATATATCCTAGCTACCATCCATGTGGAATGTACCACGGATGGTGTAATGGTCAAACCGGTAACTAAGGTGTGTCTGTTTCTGGGTCCAAGCCATGCCAAGGGCCACTAATTTTATGTGATGGCCAGAATAATGTCCGTCAGATATAGGGAGGTAAAGCCAACGGGGATGCGAGGCGGACATTCAACAGTATGGGAAATGTAAATAGTATGTAGGTGTATATGTATGTGTATGTACAGATATATATATATATATATATATATATATATATATATATATATAAAACATGGTCACAATAAAGCAGTCGTAACTATTGTGAAGGGCAGGAAACTACCAGTGGGAGAGATCTGAAAGGTCTACACTTTAAACATGGATCACGGTGTCCCTTGTGGGACACCAAAGATTTCCCTTTTAGGCAATCCTATAATGATCGATGCGACCAGGATGTAGCTGTACATGGAACAGTAGGTTGTGTAAGTCTGATAACACATGAGTTGACAAAATGTATGACATGTGTCCTGACATGGGGAGAGTGGGCAGTGTGTAGGGGTGTGTTCATACCCCAGCTGCGCTCACAATAAGGATGAGTGCTGTAGAGGGGTGTCAGGTAGGGGAATCATGGGTATGCAATAATGGGCCTAAGTGTGCAGGTGTTGGTTGGCAGAGATGTATTAGGCCCGCCCCGTGGAAGTAATTAATATTCTTATGTGGGTATAGCAGATGCCCATACCTCCCAAACCTTAAGAGCACATCTACTGGATAGTCTGTAAACCACTGGGGGAACACAGGGACTATATCAGTGAACTGTACCCGATTATCATGGACGTCAGTGATTACAAATCAGCATCTAACAGTCCCAACTAAACCTTTCCAGAACTAGTGATATTAGGTGGACAGGTGGTGGAATACACGTAATAACTAATGACAGCATGTATGAGTCATAAACAGCATGTACCTCGACAAATGTGTATGAATACACATGCTGTGGGACTGTCAATGTGTCAGGTTAATAGTACCAATCATCTAAATGTGTCCCTGAGGGTGTTATGCAGTGTCCCTGATTCAGTGTTCATTCTCCCCCATTCGTATGTGAGGTCTGCTAGTGACGGAAAGCGCATATTCCGCCGACTACCTTAGGTAGATGATAGCATAATAGTTTGGGGTTACCACCTGTTCACCTTTGCGAGGGACAGTCCCCTTTGAGCAGTTGTGCCCTGCAAAATAAATGTTATTACGGCACATGGCCTGTGATTTAGGGCAAAGAATCCATATATTGTCTGTAGTGGTTGCATCAAATGATTATGTTGTATCTGAAACACCTAGATGTTATAGGAAACAATATTAGCAGCTATAATTCTACAAGAATAACCTTTACTTATGCAAATCGGTGAAGTAGTCTATTTTCGACTGGCTGTGGGTATGTGTTGCCTTACCAAATCTGACATGTCTATATATAGGTCCTATAGGGCTGCCACCTTTCCAAATGACCAAAGTGGGACCTGCTCAATAGAAATGTCAAACGTACCAGGTGAGAACATACTTACAGCCGTGCATAGTACAGAACTATACGTATTAGCACACATTAAAAGCTTAGTCTAGCAGCAGTCAAGTTGCTTATGCTACTTCACTTAACATATAGAAGTGTTATATATACAATAACTGTTACATGCAACTAATAGAGAAATGTAGAATGTAATATTGTCCTGTAATCAGGACATTTGCTATGTTTAGATTATTTTCGCATGACACATATGCCTAAGGAGGGACTGTCCCACGCAAAGTGGAACAGGTGTTAATCCTAAAGTCTCACCTCGGCCAATTTAAAAGGTGGCAAACCTACAATAGGTATGCGGTAGCATGACCCGGCAGATGGATGTGGTTCCCAAAACACATTTACTTGTCTGCATTGCAGAGTATCGGTTCCCATGTATCAGCCATATGGGAGCAGATTGTATGAGGAACATGCATATAATATGATTAACTCACTGGACAGGCCGCCGATTCCGTACCGTCGAATGCCATGCCGTCACCTAATGGTCAGCCATACCCGATACTGTAGTCATGTAATCTGATGTAATAGGCATCACAAGGGATCATGCCCACCCAGCGTGAATGACAAATGCAAGTACCAATGTCGGTGCATGTGCAAGTGAGGGAGCGAGCGGGCGTAAGCTTGTTTAGCTACCAGTATATGAGTATTGCAATGTTAAAGAAATGTGGAGTCTAAACAAGTGTAAGAAGCTGTAACCAGAGGTCAGCAGTGCTTAACACCATGCAAACCCATGCACAACCGCTCCCAACTGCTGCAATGTGCCTTACTCACTCCGTATCCAATGGCCTTGTTCTGTCTGCAAACAAATAACTGTCCTTTGCAAGTGTTGGTAGCAACACCCTGCACACACAGCTAATGTGAATTACCAATACATCATGGCAGATATACAGACAATAGACAGTACCACACACATACCATACAGCACAGTCATCCAACAGTATAGCAATGTACCGGCAGATATGTCCGGACCACTGGTGTTTGCAGACCTGGCCATCTTGTGTTTACGTGTGTGAGCATGCCCAGTATGACCATTCTGCATGTTGTCGACTGACATTGCTGTCATACCTTCATGTGTTTGAGCATGCCCAGTATGGTCAACTGTATCGCAGATGTTACATGTCCAGGTAGTCAGTACTGTGGTGCCGATCTCTGCGTTATACACTGACAGATGGCATGCTGTGTCTGCAGGGTCATGTGGCATTGACTGTTGCTACATTTCTGCACAGCGTGGGTGGACATCCGACTGTATCCACATTCCTACACAGCACCAGGGGGGCGCACCTGACTGTTACAAATGTACATTGGAAGGGGGGCACAGCTGACACTTGTACGCTTTTGCTATTACTGTACTGGTATGTCAGGTACTCCATTTCAGTGTGTAGACCTACCTATTGTGCTGGCTAGAGGCATACCAGTGTACTCCAGATCTTATCTTTAATTACCAACATATTAATTTCAGACATCCTAGCCTTCACAACCTACATCCAACTGCCTGGCCTGCTGTAGTCTGTCTGTGTGTGTCTGTGGGGGGGGGGGTCATCCATTGGGCATATTGAGAGGCCATAGTACAGCATTTGTCTGTGTTGGTCTACACCTGTCCAGCTGGTTGAGACTTGTGTGGGCTGTATGGACACACATGATGCTCAGCCCAATACCCGCAGTGGGTTAGGACACTCTGTGTACTACTGGCTACTATGGTGACCCAGGTATGTGCTACAGATGTCATGGTGCCATTATGGACGTCTACTGTCCGCAGCCTTAACATTCAGCCACCAAATTCCCTTGCATGCTCACATCGATACCATAGCTACAGGTAACAACACATTCTAATACAACTGCCAATTGGTAGGTTGATTGCCTTAACTTGAGAGTGTGCCAGACCTGAGGATGGTGCTGGAGGGCTGCCTATGTTGGATGGACACAGTGCACTTCCTATACATGGCTGAGCACAGGTAGTGTCATGTTTGGCATCCCATGTACTGTCTGTGTGAGTCAGAGAGGGTGACATTCCCTGGGTACCTACTGTGTCAGTGCATATGCTATGCATTGCCTCTTTGCCAAGGCCAGGTCATACTGGGCATGCCTCCTTCCGCCTACTGGGTCCAGCTCAGGTAGTTCCTCCTCTGAGTCACTCTGTGCCTGTACAGGCCTTGGCATTGGTGGGAGGCTGTGTGGCCCTGCCCCATGCTGTTCCTGCTGCAGCTATTTTTGCAGGATCATATTGTGTAGCATAGCACATACCATAACAATTTGGGTGCATGTAGCTGGTGAATACTGCAAGGCTCCACCGGATGTGTCTAGACACTGGAACCGTGACCTGAGCATCCCAAACATACACTCAATTATATGTCTTGCCTGTGCGTGTGCCTCATTATGGCGTAGTTGTTCAGGTGTGTGTGCATTTCTGATGGGTGTCATCAGCCATGGCTCCAGTGGGTACCCAGCATCCCCCACTAAGTGACCGTAGGGAATGTCCATATTGACAAAGCTGTGGTACAGCTGCGTCAGATGCCATATATTGGAATCGTCATAGCTTCCAGGGCAGTCAGCACACACATTCAGTATAATGCCCTGGGCATCGCATGCGACCTGGCAGTTGATGGAGGGGATGCCCCTGCAGTTAATGTAGGCCCTACCCTGCTCACCAGGTGGTGCTTTGATGTGTACATGGGTGCAGGCTATAGCACCCACTACCCCAGGGTACTCTGCCATTTGGTGGACAAGATGCATATTGCTGGTCAACACCTCACATGTGTTGAGGAAATGTACATGCTCACTGGCATGTGGTGACATGGCATCCAGGAACTCGTGGAATACTCTGGATGCAGATGCCTGTGAGAGCCCCATGATATCCCCAGTTGTGCTTTGGGAGGTACCTGTGGCTAGTATACCTAGGCCTATATATACCTTGGTATCCACTGGGATGGGTTTCCCTCAGCCTGCTCGATGTGTCAGGTGTGGCTGGCACTGCTCAACAATCTGCTGTAAGAGGTCTCTGTCCACCCCATAGCGCTCCACTATCTCCGACTCATGTAGCCCCTGGTAGGTTACCCTGGGTCTATACAGTCTTCTCTGTCTCCTCACTGAGGGTTGTTCAGCAGCATTCACATCCTCACCACCCTCAGCTTCCTGCACATGTTGGTCTATGTGGCCTGCTGCAGCCCTTCTCATTTTGTTGGATTGTTTTGTAAAATTTCCCCGCATGTATACACCAGTGGTGTAGAGTGTGGAAAAAAAACAGAGGGTATGGTGCTTGCTCTCTTTATCGTAGTGTTCTGGGCCAAACTGGGCCTGTAATCTGCTAATTGTGATAATTATCACCTGTTTGCCCAGCTTGTTCACCTTGACTACTCTCCTACTGCTGTTGTCCCTCCCAATTGCACTAGGCAGGTATAGACACACCCCTAGCTTAGGCATGCTAAGGCAGGAAAAATCCCGAGACACAGGGCTCCAATGTACGTACAGTATGCCTGACCCCCCCCATGCTTTCACCTATATTTGAGTCCTGCACCAAGCTTTCTATACACATACACTCTTGGGATCTGCATCACACCATGGGGATAAACGGGATTCACTATTTTACACCTCGTTTGCATAGTATTGTCTTCTAATGCATAGTTACATGACCCATACTGAGCCTCCACAAAAATAACCACTGCTTACTGTCACGCAGATCTGCACACAACTGGTTAAAAGCACCTTACTATCACCATATTCGATGTTCCTTGTTCTTCCCAGCAATAAAACAGCCAGTCTCTGCACGGCTCGAGCCCAGGACCCTGCACACCACAGACGATGTGCTATACCACTAAGCCATGGCAGATATGCATACATCAGAGGTTATCAAGTACAGATCATCCAGCACAGGCATTCAACAGTATAGGACATGTATTCCATCATGTAGATTTATGTGTGCTAATGTCCACACACACATACACACACACACACACACACATATATATATATATATATATATATATATATATATATATATACACACACACACATATACACACCCATACGTAGATATAGAATAGATATCACAACAGAGGACCACGTGACACCAAAGCATTAGACAAGAATGAAAAGGAAACCACATGCGCCTCCTGCATTATGTACTGGTGTTAATTTCAAGGCAAGTGTGTTTCTGTATGTCACACAGGTTCAGACTGTATTAAGGGTAAGATTAGGGCTGCTGACATTACTCACCAGACGTATTGCCATATGTATGTGTATGTCTTGCCAACCCAGTCTCTTGGCCGATTGTGACATTTATGGACACTATATAGGAAAACAACAAAACACGCTCCTCAACACATCCTGGAGCTAGCCACTCACAGATACCAACACATGGGATATGACTGCCAAACGCACACACCTGTCATGCCTTGGAATAGGACACCTACCTGTCTATTCTATTATACTACAGCATTACGCAGTTACAGAATGTGCTACCGAGATTACTGGGACACAACACTCCCAGAGGTGTACTTCTAGGTGGGTGACATCATCAGCAATGGAAAAGTCAGCGATAGGGATTGTATGGAGTGTGAGCTGTCTAAAAGCATTATTCTGTCCCCAGGGACACGAAGACACACACACACACACACACACACACACACACAGTTGGCATGGCTGGGATTAGAACACAGACCTAGCTACCTTTTCACACTCCAGCATTACTCAGCTACAGAACACGCTAGCAAGATTACTGGGACACAGCACTCCCAGAGGTGTACTTCTAGGTGGATGACATCATCAGCAATGGAAAAGACGGCGATAGGGATTGTATGGAGTGTGATTAGTCTAAAAGCATACTTCTGTCTTCAGCCAGACGGAGACACACACACAGTTGGGATTAGAACACAGTTCTAACTACCTTATCACACTACAGCATTACGCAGTTACATAACACGCGATGAAGATTACTGGGACATAGCACTCCCAGAGGCGTACTTCTAGGTGGGTGACATCATCAACAAGGGAAAAGACGGCAATAGGGATTGTATGGAGTGTGAGCAGTCTAAAAGCATATTTCTGTCCCCTGCCAGACAGAGACTCACACAGTTGGCACGGCTGGGATTAGAACACAGACCTAACTACCTCATCACAGTATAACATTACGCAGTTACAGAACGCACTACCAAGATTATTGGGACACAGCACTCCCAGAGGTGTACTTCTAGGTGGGTGACATCATAAGCAATGGAAAAGACAGCGATAGGGATTGTATGGAGTTGTGAGCAGTCTAAAAGCATATTTTTGTCCCCTGCCAGACAGACACTCACACAGTTGGCATGAGAACACAGACCAAACTACCTCATCACAGTATAGCATTACGCAGTTACAGAATGCACTACCGAGATTATTGGGACACAGTACTCCCACAGGCGTACTTCTAGGTGGGTGACATCATAAGCAATGGAAAAGACAGCGATAGGGATTGTATGGAGTGTGAGCAGTCTAAAAGCAACTTTCTGTCTGCAGCCAGATGAAGACACACACACACAGTTGGCATGGCTGGGATTAGAACACAGACCTAGCTACCTTATCATACTACAGCATTATGCAGTTACAGAATGCACTACCGATATTGCTGGAACACAGTACTCCCAGAGGTGTACCTCTAGGTGGGTGACATCATCAGCAATGGAAAAGTCGGCGATAGGGATTGTAAGGAGTGTGAGCATTCTAAAAGCCTATTTCTGTCTCCAGCCGAACAGAGACACACCCACACAGTTGGCATGGCTGGGATTAGAATACAGACCTAACTACCTTATCATACTACAGCATTACACAGTTACAGAACACACTACCGAGATTACTGGGACACAGCACTCCCAGAGGTGTACTTCTAGGTGGGTGACATCATCAGCAATGGAAAAGTCGACGATAGGGATTGTATGGCGTGTGAGCAGTCTAAAAGTATTATTCTGTCCCCAGGCAGATGATGACACACACAGGTGGCATGGTTGGGATTAGAACACACACCTATCTACCTTATTACACTACAGCATTACTCAGTTACAAAACATTCTACTGAGATTACTGGGACACAGCACTCCCAGAGGCGTACTTCTAGGTGGGTGACATCATCAGCAATGGAAAAGATGGTGATAGGGATTGTATGGAGTGTGAGCAGTCTAAAAGCAGATTTTTGCCCCCAGCCAGACAGAGATGCACACAGTTGGCATGGCTGGGATTAGAACACAGATCTAACTATCTTATCACACTACAGCATTACACAGTTGCAGAATGCACTACCAAGATTATTAGGGCACAACACTTCCAGAGGCATACTTCTAGGTGGGTGACATCATCAGCAATGGAAAAGACAGCGATACGGATTGTATGGAGTGTGAGCAGTCTAAAAGCATATTTCTGTCCTCAGCCAGACAGAGACACACTCACAGACAGTTGGCATAGCTGGGATTAGAACACAGACCTAACTACCGCATCACACTACAGCATTACACAATTACAGAATGCACTACCATGATTACTAGGACACAGCACTCCCAGAGGTGTACTTCTAGGTGGGTGACATCATCAGCAATGGAAAAGATGGCTATAGAGATTGTATGGACTGTGAGCAGTCTAAAAGCATATTTCTGTCCCCTGGTAGATAGAGACACACACACACACAGTTGGCATAGCTGAGATTAGAACACAGACCTAGCTACTTTATCACACTACAGCATTACATAGTTACAGAACACACTACCGAAATTACTGGGACACAGTACTCCCAGAGGCGTACTTCTAGGTGGGTGACATCATCAGCAATGGAAAAGAGGGCGATAGGGATTGTATGGAGTGTGAGCAGTCTAAATGCATATTTTGGTCCCCGGGCAGATGGAGACACACACACAGTTGGCATGGCTGGGATTAGAACACAGACCTAACTACCTTATCACACTACAGCATTACACAGTTACAGAATGCGCTACCGAGATTACTGGGGCACATCATTCCCAGAGATGTACTTTTAGGTGGGTGACATCATCAGCAATGGAAAAGATGGTCATAGGGATTGTATGGAGTGTGAGCAGTGGTGTGATCAGGACAACTGCCTATCTACGGACCACTATTACAATACTACATAGATACGAGCGACGCCACAGACACTACACCTTTCAAGACTGTCAATATGACCTAGGAATGCGGACATCGACATGGATGCTGGCAGTTCCGATGTACATACCTGTGAACCAGTGTGTGTTCAATATAGGAATCTATCCTGAAGTGGGGTATGGCCATCTGTTGACTGGACGACTACTATCACTATACAGGGTTACAATGGCCATGCCCATACACATAGAGGCACATAACCGACCCAAGGTGTCACTGGGCATGCTCACACACTTAGTAGCACATGGCCATTTGGAATGCACTATGTGTCCATCTACATAATGTTATACTGGGCATGCTCACACACTTAGTAGCAAAGGGCTGTTTTGTATGCATTCTGATTCTAAACACGGAAAGGCACAGTGGCCATGCTATTACAGTTAGATGTGAACAACACATTGTAATGGACTCCGGTGTCGATAGTTGTCATTGTTAGCATGAACACTGCACTACATATATCTGCCACCTGTCTTCTACACAACATCTGCTGTTGTCCGTCACCTTAGATGTACCAATCTAAACCTGGCACACTAATACCACCCATGGTGATGTCCTGCTAGGAGTGGCTACTTCACCCATATAGTGCCATTCATAGACGAATGTCCTGAGACCAGGTTAACACCCTGATACCTAGAGGACAACTGCATTGTATGTGTATGCTAAACAGTGCTAGATGTGTAGCGTTCGTAATCACAGCTGCCCAATGTAGATCCAACAATGGGGAATACTGACATCTGTGCATTGAGGAACACCTGGCTGAAGGCTCAGTTGTGCACAATAGCACTACCACTGTATACCTCGGATACAGACATGTGGGCCATAACACCGTTACGGACCACTCCAGGTGGTGGTGTCCCCATGTACATGAAGGCCACTCACATGTACTGACCAGTACACCCTCAAAAGGCATCACAGATGTATCAGGTGCAGATCACAGTGTCAAAAGCCGCATTCTAGGATGTAGCCCTCAGACATCACCATGTCCTTGGACCAGCAACACACATCCATACATGTGGTAGAACATATATTAGTACAACACCATGTAACCCATGACCAGTGGACTGTACTTAGCTCTACATCAAATGAGCAGACAACCCATGTACTGACACAGTTGCATCATGTATTATGCAATGCAATGATACCACTGTTCATAGCCAAGTCGGCTGTACACATAACAGGGGCCCTGGGTCATATACAGCAGTAACAGATGACTGTTGCTGTACACCAGTAAACACCCTCATATTTGGATATGACATACATGTACCTGCCGTGGATATGTACATGCCACACACACACACACACACACACACACACACACACACACACACCACATATGTACATAATATAGCTGTTGCTGTCCATCATGCAAACAGGTGGCTACAGCAATTATACACATGCACATGGAAGGTAGATCCATGGCTGTTGAATGCTAACAGTACATAGGGTGTTGACTGAGTTAACATTCCCTCTGTACTGGTTACCTATGACAACTATCATATCATGCAACAATCCATGTGTCATGTATGTCATCACACATGTACACCAATTGCAATGCCTACAAACATGGCTAAATGACAGGAATGTAGGACATACACACATGTACATGTAATGGTATGCATTCAGCTACCATGCGTGTGCAGTAGCTTGATGTTTGCAGGTGACTTGTGTCTTACTACAACATACAGTTGTAATGCAGCCCCATCATTGTCAACTGTATATGGTGATATACTGACAGTATGGTAAGATGTATATCAGGTATGGATGGATGTGTGGACATAACTAAGTGGTGGGCCATCTTTGCAGATGGATGTTTGCTGAAGACAGCTCACAGGTGTATCACAAGCCATCCTACCATAACATGTGCAAACACTAAGCTATGTTTCTGTTCATTGAAGGGGAAGACATACAACCTACACAGCGGTCAGGGTGTCACTGACTGTAAATCACTTGACACCTGTAACACTTAAGACCTCCCGTGTGCATATATCAGCACAATTGCCAAAGGTAGCATCAGTCCACATTGTAATGTGGGCAATACTGCTGCATGTCTGTCATACGTATCATAAGATAGCAGGTGTTTGATTCACAGTACTGCCATGTGTGTTTGCTTGTGTGTCCATATATGCCACGTATGGTGGGGAATACATCCCAATTGTTACTCACATTCCTGTACACTGTTGTAGAGATCTGTACATACTGCAGTGTAGAAAGCAAGACATAGGCAGGGGTGGGGTGTGTATCACACACATGTGAGCTATCTGTATGTGCATGACATAAGTGCATTCAGTTGTGGACTCCACAGTGTGTGTGTATGTATGAATGGCTGTCTGGTCCATGGAGTGAGGATGTATGTTACCATAGTGAACAGATAGGACACCTAACCCCTCCAGGTGATGCATTATACTACCCTGTTGATGCAGTCGATCTTAGGCATTACTGACTACCTGTACAGTGTATTTTCTGTGTCACATCATGTGGGTGCACAGTACTGTAATGATGATTACCACATAGGCAGGGGTCCTCACCTTAACACTATCAAGTGTGTGTGTGTGTGTGTGTGTGTTGCAGTGTCGTTGACCCAGTGAGTGTGGGCGTGTTACTGTGTGTCTGAATAAATGTGTGCGAATACCTGTGTGTGTGAGTGTGTGTGTGTCTGTGTGTGTGTGTGTGTGTGTGTGTGTGTGTGTGTGTGTGTGTGTGTGTGTGTGTGTGTGTGTGTGTGTGTGTGTGTGTGTGTGTGTGTAGTTGTGTGTTCTCATCCTGTAATGTGAATGTGTATTACTGCTACACAGTGAGGCCTCAAGCTATCAACTGGCCTCTACCCTTGTCATCAGCTAGACCGCTATGTAAACTCCCCACCCCATGTAACTGTACCTGTGATGTCACCCGGTATGGATGTCATGTCTCTAGCCACTGTAGCTTAGTACACAGCTCCCATGCTCCTGGATCAGTAGATGTGTAGACATCTTTGGAATGTCAGCCTTTCTAACAGTGAGGTTGAAGCTACGAATAGCATGCTGGTATTGCCATACATACCTGTGAGTAGTCCACATTTACACATGGGAAACTGCAAACACTGGCACTCAACAGTATATGCAATTAGACCTGAAGGAGGGAAGCAGGACATCATTATCAACATGCTGTTACTGTTGTTACCAAGACACATACTGTAAACAGAAAACAGTGCATTCTAAACCTGTACTACATGGTATGTCTGCTGCATGTGAACATTACACAACAATATTAATCTACACTTATCTCCCTATTCTGTTCACCCTGTGTATCAGACCATATGAGCATGTCCCTGCACCAATGGTGTGGATGACAGGGATGCGGCACAGGCATCATCATATGCACAGGGTGATAATGTTTGCCAGGGACCTAGGCTGCACCAGTGGATGACATCATGTGTGTGGGTTAGGGCCTGTGATCTAATTGGCCATGCGTGGTTGTTATGCATGTGAGTGTTTTGGTGCCCTACGGATGTTTTTGGTGTGTGCGTATATGTGTGCACACAGTTCTACCATGTGTCTGGCCTACACAGGGGTATTATCGACAGCTCCAGACTGTACAGACCAGGTTTTACAGGTCACAGTGTCTGGCCATGGCCACGTGACCTGTGCCTGCCAGGGGTGGCACGGGCACTACCAGGCAGAGGTGCAGATTGGGTACTGTCCGATGACACATGTCCACTGGAACCATGACCCCGTTGGGACCATCCAGGACCACGTGCACGTGGCTTGCTGTGTCCTGGTGTGGACAGTGCAGCACCAGCTGCACTGCTGCTGCTACCGCCACTATGAGAGTAGGCATGTGAGGTAGCTCATTCACATAGACCTGCACCAGGTGACGTAGCTGACCTACGTCCACGTGCCCTATGCCTCACTCCTACCAGATGTTGCAGCACAGACAGCTCACGCTCACGGATTGTCCTGCCATGGTCAAGAATTCCAACCATGTCACCCAATCATCTGTCCAGAACCTCAGCAATCTGCTGATGAGCATTTGACAATGCCTGGATGTTGTCGTTTAAAGAACAGATAGCAGCCCTCTGAAGCCTCTGCCCTTCTCTGTTCTACCATTCAGCATGTGCCTGTGCTGCCATTTCAGCCTGAAACATGTGTCTGGTGACACCAGCTGCTGCACTGTGTCCTGCAGGGGCATGTCGGCCAGAGGTCCTCCTACGAGCAGCACTGGCCACATGCCTGTGTGGCCCATCTCCAGTCATTTGCCTGACACCATGGTGTGAATACACACCTTCTGTAGCCACCACACTTTCCTGTTCCAAGCTACCACACGCTAACTGTCCTTCCTCTATGGCCACTGGTGATGGAGTATGTGTTGGCATGAGATCTGTGTGCGGGGATAAGGGGGATATAGGTGGAATAGCAACCAATGGCACAGATTCAGCCCCTGACAACCCTGCCTGTGCCTCAAGCATATGTTCATCATCACTGCTAGAGTCTGTGGGGACACTAACATCAGATGGACCGCAGGAGGGGAACGCACCTACATCACCTGTGAAGGCAAACTCTACATTACAATACAGACACACACACACACACACACACACACACACACACACACACACACACACACACACACACACACACACACACACACACCATGCATGTGATTTGACAGAAGGCATGCAACATGCATGTGGTACAGCAGATGGCATGCAGCCCAGACAATAATAGTGGTAGTTATCATACATCCCTGGGTTTCACACAACAGCAAGCATGTGTCATAGCAGAAGCCATGCATTTCACACAATCATAGTAGTAAGCATACATCCCTGAGTTACACCATGTGGACCAACACAGGTTAACAGTACACATGGCTGATGTGTGGCATATGACCTTGACATTAACATGTAGTATGACATGTAATCTGCTGACGTGTGCATTGACATGCATACATGTTTAACACAATGGTGTCCTGTCACATATACAGTGGTGTAATGGTGTCACATTGCAGTTATGTCTGTCCGCCCTACAGATAAAATGCACATTTAGCAGATGTGCATGACCATTGAAGGGTATTATGAGGTGTCTATATTGCTATACAGTGTGAAGTACAGGCACAGTGCCATTTCATGGAATCATGAGGCGTCTCTATTGCTATACAGTGTGAATTACAGACACAGTGCATAGCCATGACTGTGTGCATACACAATACATATATACTGTGGATTGTGACCCATGTCTCTGAGGTGTATACACACTAAACCATGATGTGGAATGTGTGACAAAGGTCACCGAAGGACATATGGATGACACCCCTGCACATCTGCAAACATATTTTAGCTGTCTGGCAACCATGTCCACACATGGCAGACTTGTCAATACACCATGTCCCACATGACATTTGTGTACCACACACGAGGTGTACAACTGACAGTGATGTCCAACAGCAGCAAGGGAAATTTACTGTATCTGTGGCCTGATGTGGTTGTCTGTGTATGTATGTGGATGCTCTACAGGTGACTACTGTAATGCTGTGACACAGTCATGATGTTCAACACATCTTATGTGGTCGAATGAAGTTACGCCCCCACAAGCTGTGCACAGGCTTGTAGGATGTCCAGTGTTCCACATCTGCAATATAACCATTCAACAAAGGCTATAGTTGGACCATGTGTAGCCAATGTACAACAGGATGTACACACAAACACACCACATCTACTGTGTGTTGCTATATGTCTCTAGCCATCCTCCATGGCCATGTGTGAACATGTGCTGGCCAAATGGTTGTGAAGGCCATCTATCTCACATGTCTGTGTTGTCCCATATGACATACACCCATAGATGTCATATACTCCACTGTCCACGGGGTTATGCAGACAAAGGGTTGTAAGTTTGGTATGTGGGGTATGTTTTATGGGATAGTGAGACAATGTTGTAGCTGGCCCACTACATGTCATGGACATGTCAGATGGCACATCACAATGTGTGCACTCATAGCAGGGGCATAATCCACAATGGTGAATCCTGTTGGCTGCCCATACTCCAGCCCACTGTGTACTACTGTTTGTGTACCCCACATATGCAGTTCTGATGTGTAGTACGTTTCTACATTGAACAACACCTCCACCGTTGTATGCACAGCTGTCCACACATCTAGCAATGACAGTTTCTGAGGTTTCATGTCGGTGTTTCACTTAGTTTGTAAGTATTGCACATGGGTAGCCAGTGTGATGGATTGCAGATGTGACCTGTATATTGTGACCAGACCATACATTATGTGTACATGTGTTAACTGGCCACATGGCGAATAGATCTGTGCATTAACATGTCTGATACCTATAACTGTCTTACCTGCAATGGCCTGCTGCCTCAGCGGAATGCCAAAGGTACCTATATAGGGGTGACACAGCAGTATGATCATTATCCATGCCTGTATGACAGCTACAGGGTGCAATGTGCATGTTAACACATTTGCCAGTACAATAGGATATATTATGGAGTATGCACATGTGTGCATACACAGAGTAGCATACTATAGTATGCGGCATGTGTGTATACATGCCTTGCATATGATGTTACATTGCATATTGCACAGTGACACATGCAACTATATGGGATATAATAGTTATATGTGCCGTAGTGACTTACCAGACAACTCCAGGCTCTGTGGTTGAGAGACACCCACTTCCACGATGTCAGCTAAGGTTTGTGGATGCTGTTCTGATGGTGTCCCCAGGTTGGCCAGTAGCTCCTCTGTAAGTGTGAGTGGGGGCTGGGTTGGTGGCCCACCACCTGTTACACCCTGTTCCCTGGCAATTGCATTTGCATGTTGTTTCGCACATCTGAACAGGTCCATGCAGTGCCTGTGCACCTGCTGGTATGTGCGGTTATGGCCACCCACATCATTAACCCTCTTGCGAAGTTCCTGCTACAAGTCATCCCGCTGCTGTGCATCCTGTGACACATAGCTAAACAGGACATCATAGTTGTCTTGGAGGTAAGGTATAAGGGCTTCATCCTCCAAGCGGGCATAGGCTGGGAGCCTTTCTCGTGACATATCTGGAAGACATAATGATGGAGACAGGTCACAGTATCTCAAAGATGCACAGAGATACAGCTGCACATACATGTGTATCACATTTATTACATATAAACAGTTGTCTTTGCAAATCTTCATGACACTGACACCACTGACATGTTTGTGTCACACACATATGACACCCAATGGGGATTGGATATTTTCACCATATATGTGTGTCACCTGATTACATTGCTCATACTCTATGTGGATGTTGTCTTGATGTGGGCATGTCTATTTGCCTGTACTGGTGTTCTTACCTATCAGCACATCCCTGGATGTGTCCATATTAATGCTGTCAACCTTGATGCTGTGTATATGTCACATATTAACACATACACTGCCTTAATGGACATGACCTGTGCCAATGCAGACATTCACACGGAAGCCTTTACATGCATTGTTTTGCCATATACATCTACACAGCACTGTACAGCAGTTCAACATCTTGTCACGTATTGCCTGTGTTGCACATGTGATACACATGGGACACTGGCTAGCCTGATGGTATTTGCAGGGATGGTTATCAACTATAGCATGTACGGCCAAGGTCATCCAGTAGTCTGTATGCCTTGGGCCATGTATGAGCCTAGGATGTAAGGTTACCTAGCTGTAGCTGACAGCCGTGTTTCTGGCGCCAGGTGAAGCAGTGCCACATAACTGATCCACATGCTTAATGATACATCTACCATGCGGTCATCACACCATGTCCGACAGAGGTGAAATGTGCAGCTTTGCTGGACAGGGTTGCATAGTATGGCAGGAGTATGTAACGTGCATGGCACAAGGATCTGTCCAGCATGTGGCGATCCTTGTACTAGGAAGGTGGATGTCCATGACATATGTATTTCAGATCAGGATATGTACATGTAGCATGTCCAACATCACAGTGTTGGACATGTCTTTATGCAGGGTAGGTATCATGCTACATAGTGGAGATGAGGATTGTGAATGCTGTTGTCACCCATCCAAACATGGCCAATACCCCTTAAAGGTGATATGTGATCCGATATTGGTCACTTGAGTGATGAGTATGGCTATACAATGATCTCCATGTTCATGGATGGCACCCTGTCATGACTAGGGTTGCCTCTTATGACTACCTAATAGGCTTGGTGACATCACTAGCTCAGGGAGGTAAACTGCACAGCAACATCCCTTACACACAGTGTCTATTATGTTGACCGCTGCCTAGGTGGTAGTTTATGGGTACAGGGTTATTAACCTAGCAATGACAATGCAATATGCAGCTGTCAGATTGTGCACCTATGTCACACACCTCACCCACAAAGCCCCTTCTGTATGTTGTCCACAACAGTGAGTCAGCTATTGCTCCTAGGTCATAGCCATTCACATACTTACATAGGCAGATGCCTCCCATTTGTCTGTGTGGTATGGGCTACAATGAGGTGAGTACAATGAATTAACCCTCGTAGGTTTACCCTGGGTATCACTTCTGTGTCACTGTTAGACAGAGGCACAGTATACTAACCTCGAAAAAGGGCATAGCAAAATAAATTTAAAATGGGTGGCGAAAGCCAAACACATTCTGGCTAGGCTTATAAATGTCCTAGGGCAGATAGCCTAGTATGAACCTATGAACCTATGAACCCTGTTTTACTGTAGCTGCCACTGATGTGATATGTACATATTACTCAGACACCTTTTGTAGCATTGGTTCTGTCAACAGTCCACTGGCAGAACACTCCTGTGACATACAAAGGTACATCTAGTATACTGAGTGTAGGTGGAACACAGTATGGGTGATGATGTCCTATGACCTGTCACAGGTATGATATGTAGTGTGAATTCATCTGTACTGTCATCTACATCTGTACTGCTAACAAAATATACATTGATTAAGGTTCATGGACTTTCAGACCAGAATCAGCAGGGTAGTAGTGCGGTGCCTCCCATTATGAGTGCTGTCTCCACTTTGTAGGGTGTGATAACTGTTGGTGTGCACCATTCAGTGTTTTCACAGACTGACATGAAGCTATGTTTTACATGATGTGTATGTGTAGATCAAACTGTTTTGCCATATGTGTATGATACAACCAGGGATGTGGACAGGTCCCATGCAGCCTGAGTGCACATTGTACCATCATAGTTATGGTTACAGGGGCTCTGTAGTGTACATGGATATGAGATTGTGTACCTGTTGGGGGGGCAGTGTGTTTATGTTATCCAACACCCTATCTGTATTGCTTATTCATGCTCAGCACTTGTTCAGAACATAGGTTCATAGGTTCATAGGCTCATACTAGGCTATCTGCCCTAGGGCATTTATAAGCCTAGCCAGAGTGTGTTTGGCTTTTGCCACCCATTTTAAATTAATTTTGCTATGCCTTTTTTGAGGTTAGTATACTGTGCCTCTGTCTAACAGTGACACAGAAGTGATAGCCGGGGTAAACCTATGATCTCCCATCCACTCATCAAGATTCCTCTTGAAGAGAGTCAATGTGGGACTCTGCCTAACCTGGACTGGAATTTTATTCCAGAGTGAAGGGAGCCTCTGGGTTATGAATCTGTCCCTCCAGCATGTCCTATTTATTTCAGTGCTGAGGTTCAAGTCTCTCGAGTGCGAGCTCGATGGGATTTGGATTTTCTGAGGTGCAGCATGTCCATTAATTCGTTGGACATGGCTTTATACGCCAGGCACAGATTGCCTCTGAGCAGGTGGTATGCCACTGAGTAGAGCTGGAGTTTCTTTAACCGGGCAGCATATGACATCTGTTTGAGCCCTTTGATCCTCTTGGTGAGGTACTTTTGGGGTCTTTCCAGTTGCTGCAGGTGTCTGGTAAGGTACATCCCAAAAGGCATTGTACTCAATTATGGGCTTGATGATGGATGAGTAAAGAGGCACGATGACCTCCCCTGATCTAGATGTGAATCCCTTCATGATTAGGTGGGCTATATAAAATGTTTTTCTAACCACTTTGGCCATGTGGTTGTCAAATGAGAGATTGCTATCAACTTGGGTCCCCAGGTCCCTAATGACTTCTTCTGTACTTAATGGATTACCACCTATGTGGTAATTTGTGGGCACTTTGTTTTGCCAAAGGATGACTATACACTTTTGGCGTTTAGCTTGAGGCCATGGCTCTGGCACCAGTTGTCTGTTTCTATGAGGCCCTTTTGGAGGATGCTTGTGTCGGCTGGAGAGTTGATTATGGCGCCCAGTTTGCAGTCATCTGCGAACTTGGTCAGCCACAGTCCTTCCGTGTTGGCCTGTACCGCCGAGAAATATATACTGAACAAGAGAGGTCCCAGGACTGAGCCTTGTGGGATGCCACTAGTAACTGGTTTGGAGTCTGACATGGCTCCAGCAATTTTAACCATGTGGGTTCTGTCCTTGAGCCAGTTTGCAACCCATCTAGTGACATAGGGGTTTATATTTAAGCTGGTGAGCTTATCTATAATGCCCAAGTGGGGTATTGTATCGAAGGCTTTTGCAAGGTCCAGGTAGGCTGTGTGGACCACCTTCCCCTCGTCAATGGCCTTGATGACTGTTTCAAAGAAATCGACCAGGTTCAAGAGGCAGGATCTGCCCTTAACAAAGCCAAACTGGGTAGGATCCAGTGTCTGTAGGTCCCCAATATCTTTATTTATGAGGTACATGATGATCCTTTCCATAGCTTTGCAGACCAAGCTAGTCAGGCTTATGGGGCGATAGTTTCCAGGATCCGTTGAGGCACCACCTTTGTGGAGAGGGACCACTGTTGCTGTACGCCACTCTTTGGGTACATATCCTGTAGTAAGGCTAAGATTGAACAGTAGTTTTATGTTTGGGTTTAGCTCTTCTTGGAGTTCATGTAGGATGCAGCCGGGACACCATCTGGTCCCATTGATGCTGTGTTTTTTGCTTTGGAGAGGGCGGCTCTTACCTGAGCATCTGAGATGTCAGGGGAGCAGCACTCTGTTGGGATAGATATTTGCCCCTTTGGTGGGGAGAGGGGGGAGAAGTTTGCACTGAACCTGTCAGCTAGGATGTTGGCAATGTCTGTGGGCTCTGTGTATTTTTGTCATTTTGGACTAATTCTGAGCATATCTGGGAATTCCCACCCAGGTTCCTAACATAACTAAAGAAAGCCTTGTGATTATCCTTAGTGTCCTGTGCAATTTTTCTCGAAGCTGGCCTTAGACGATTTTATGAGTGCCTGTAGTTTTTGCTAATACTGATCAGAGATGCCTTCCTTTTGGGATTTTGCTCTATCATGTAGTAGCTTCCTCCTTCTATTGTATAGTTTGTTTATGGCTGGGGTCCACCAGACAGGACATCTGCCTTTGGAGGATTAGGTCTTGGTTTTATTTGGGATTGCATGATCCATGCATTCCTGAAGGTGTTCATAGAATGCTTATAAAGGATTCTGCGGTCTGCAGTATTTTCCACAGGCCTGGGCTTTGAAGGATTTCGCCGGTTTTGAGGTGTGAAATTTGCTTTAGAGAAGTTTTTCACTGTGGTTTTCTGGGCAGGGGTGGGGTCGGGATGTGAATATCCAGTGAGATTAGTTTATGGTCTGATCTTACCAGTGAGGGATACACTTCTGGTCTGGAGCATAGTGTCCCCATGTTGGTGATGATCAGGTCCAGTATGTTCCTCTTGTGGGAGTGGTAACAAGTTGTTCCATAGCATTTGAGTTTATAAATTCTAGGAACCTTTGGGCTAGGTGTTGGAGCTAGAGTAATGCTCCCAGTCTATGTTTGGGTAGTTGAAGCCCAATATAATGGTGTTTGGATAGACCTTCATATTTTCCAGTATTCTCAGGAAGGCCAAGTGGGGTTCCTGTGTTTGGGAGGGTGGTCTGTAGCAGGCTATAAACTGGAAGGCAGTTTTACCCACAGTTAGTTGCACATGGATAGTCTCTGATGCTTCATGCTGTGCCACCAACCTGGAGGTGTGGGTATCTTTGACGAATATTGATACTCCCCCCTCCTTTTGTGGTACGGTCCAAGTTCACTTCATGAGCTACTAATTACTATAGCACTCAATCCTCCTCATTACCTACAGGAAACACTGTTTGTACTTACATTTCCCGCCTGCTTAGAGTAAAACAGCTCTTGTACACACTTTCCTCACATATCTAGTGGGAAATAGTTAAATATTCAGGCATGTCCAAGTGTCAATTCCCAGTGTTATCGCCTGTCTATATGATGAATATGGGCATCATGAGGCAATATAGAAATTGTCTCATGTACACAGTCAATACTCCCCACCTAACATACAACACTACAACCTGTGGGAGATACAAATATCTAGCCATGCTGGAGGTAAAGCTCTCTCCAACCCAGACTGAACCTTACAATCGTGGGGATGTTAAACGTTTGCACCACACCACACTCATAACATAATCTCACTAGATCTCCACCACCACAACATTTGCGGAGCCTCTCAATACTACTCTGTCTAGGCAACAGAGAACTCCAAAGCAGAAAAGTAGGCAGCCCCCATCCCCCAACACAACACCAATTACTTATAGCCCACAGACTTAGTGTGCCCATCAACCACAGCCAATAGGGCGATATAACATACCCAACACATTAGTCATAAGTGACTCTATAGACGGTCACACTGATGTCCCACTCAGCAGGCTACACAAGGTGATAGTTACTGTCAGCTGCCTGTCGGGTAACAGGATCTGCAACATAACCTATGCACTCAAGTCACTCCTCAACAGGTACAATATGACTGTGTCATTCTCCATGTTAGTGTAAATGCCCTGAGATGTACCTTCCTGGACTACATGCAAAGAGACATGGAATAGCTCTCCGATCTTGTAGCCCAGGCAGGTATTGCCCTAGCCCTGAGTAGCATTAGGCCATCATCCAGACTGATAATGCAGTAGAAGGACAAAATTATTTACTTCAACAATTGGCTATGCTTCTGGTGTCATTCCAAGGGTATCCAGTATCTGTCTGTTTTGAATGACATGGTCGACAGAACACGATGCTTTGGCACAGATGGCCTGCACCTGTTGGCCCTGGGATTATGGATAATGGCTAAGGCTCGTGCTGCTCCTATAGTGCCTGTTTTAGGCATGGTTCAAATAACATATTCACCACCATAACAGGAACAGGCAAGCAAAACCTGAGGGTAATGCTACTCAATGCTTGACGTCTTCATCTCAAACGTACTCACCCGAGGCACTCCTTGTAATGGACCACTTTGATATCTGTGCAGTGACTGGGACCTGCTTCTAGGCTCCTGAGATCACCCCTGCACTACCAGGCTATTACTCATACCACTCCTTTCAGTCATGTAATCAGGACCGGAACACCCACGGTGGAGGTGTGTCCATATTTCCCAAGGATATCCACACCTCTAGGCTGGTTGCTTAGCACAATGCATCAGAGGTAATCCAAGTGCAACTAACTCTGGTCATAACTGCTATACAAATTGTAGCTTGCTACAGATCCCACAGCATACCCCATGGTTAACGGTCCTCACTTCTTGGTGTACTGGAAAGTAGGGTTCAAACAGACACTACTGATGTGCAACTGACACTACCCCACCATTAACTGGGATACCTACTCATGTACCGACACATTAGGCCAATGCTTTCTGGGATTCATAACCTCCAATTGCCTGGATCAACTTATCCACACCACCACCAGGGCCAACAATATCCTAGACCTGGTCATTACCAACATGTGTGACTTGTGTTCCACACCTGGGGTTATCTCCTCATTGGTCAGATCCAAACGTACGCTAATCACCCTTGTTAGCCACATCCCAGCACCACACCCTTTATGGAAAACACAGTACAATATTTCTACAAAGCCAACTTCAGGCTTCTTATGACAGCAGTAGTAAACGTCATGACACACCGTGCAGATGGACAATACAGTTACAACCGCTGAATCATACACAACTGCACTTAATTAGCACTTACACGACTGCATGGATCATACTATCCCAAACAGAGCCATGATGGCACCCACCAGAAAATGGACGCCACTCTGGTGGTCCACTGCCATGGACATAATGTACTACAGAAGCAGGAGACTGTTGCAAAGTAGAGTACAATCCCATGAGTGGAGGAGCTCTCTGGTCAGCCTCAGTAAGAATCTGAGATCCCTTATCACATCCTCTAAAGCTAGCTACGTAAACATTACCGTGACTAATTCCAAAGACTACCACAAAGCGTTCTAGAGGTATGTCACTACTCTCGATAGCAATACCCACATCTGCTCTGACATATAGCAGTAAGGCATGAACATTACAGAACCAACTGATATTGGCAACATCCTGGCAGATAGGTTCAGCGCTAACTTTACACTCCTCTAACATACTAAAGGGCCCAGATCTATACAGGAATGATGCAGAGTCCCTGCGATCACAACTATGCAGTTCAAAGCTGCACTCTCTAAAGCCAGGAACACAGCATCCATGTGACCGTACAACATCCCAGGCTGCGATTTCCATGAACTTCAGAATGAAATGGCTCCCCACTTGGGCACCATATTCACTAATAGCCTTGCATCAGGCATTGTGGCCCCTGAATGATGCACAGCAACAGTTATCACACTCCACAAAGGTGGCGCCACAATGGACCAGGGGAACTATTGCCCTATACACCTGAATAGACTGTTCTGTAAGGCTATGGAGCACATCATCATGGATCTCATTCACAGAGACATTGGTGGCCTCCAAACCTTTGATCCCACCCAGTTTGGATTTGTTAGGGCCAGACCATGCCTCCTAAACCTGGTGGAGTCCTTTTTGACAGCTACCAAGGCAGTAGATGAGGGTAAAGAGGTCCACACAGCCTACCTTGACCTCTCAAAGGCTTTCAACACCGTTCCCCATTCTGGTATTGTGGACATACACATCCACCTACACATTAACCCCTACGTCATGAGATGTTATGCAAAGTGCCTTATGGACAGAACCCACACAGTGAGGGTAGCATACCCTAGTTCCTACTGTAAATCAGTTACAATTTGCATCCCCCAGTCCTCGGTCATAGGGCCCCTCATGTTTGGTATATGCTTCTCTGAGGTACAGGCTAGCACAGGAGGACTTACCCTAAATAGGTTTGCAAACTAGGGCCATGATTGATTCCTCAGCTGATACAGACACCCTCCATAAGGGTGTCACTGGGACGGATACCTGGTGTCAATAACATGGCCTCAAGCTGCATGCCACAAGGTGCATAGACATCCCCTTTGGATTACACCAATCACCCGTGGACTGTCACATAGGTGGTAGTCCCTTACATACATAAGACGTAATAAGGGATCTTAGAACCCAAGTAGATAGCATTCACTCCTTTAATAACCATATTGCCATGGTGGTGTGGATATCCTTCTACGTGGCCACCCTAATTTCTAATGGGTTTGTAGCCAGAAAAAAGGCAGCCATTGTGCCTCTCTACTCATGACTTATGAAACACATTAAAGGGTACAACACCCCATTTGGGATGTACCTTACGAGACAACAGCAATGGCTTTAAATACCACAACATTACCACACCAAGAGGAATATTGACCTCTGAAGGATGACGTATGCAGCCCAACTACAGAAACCCCAACTGTACTCATTTGCATACCGAATACTCAGAGGTGATCTCTGCTGAACATACAAGGCCCATGTCCAAAACAATTTTGATGGGTATGCTCCACATAAGCAGAAGCCACTGAGAGCCACATGCTCTGGGATATGTACCTAAATGCAACGATGACTAGGACGTGCTAGAGGGATACATTCCTGACCCGGACACTCATCATGCTTTGGAACATGATTCCTATGTACATCAGGCAGGGACCCTCACTAGCACTCTTCAAGAGATACCTCGATGGGTGGATGGGAGACAGACATGTACACCAGGGATCACTGCAGTGGCTCTGCTGTACAGAGGCACAGGAAACGAATGGCTCTGCTGTTCACAGGCACAGGACACTAACCTAGGGAGGTGCCGCAAGTGAAAATACTGTAGTTAGGCTTACGAATGGCCTTGGCCAGACAGCATAGTACCTAACTATGAACCTATGAAGCTATTACATGTCCTTTGTGTATGGATAATTGACTAGCTCTTCCATTTCAATTAGCTATCATACTGATACACTGTCTGGTGACTACAAGTCATATGTATCCTGTTATTGTGTATTGTACATGCCAATAGACATACCTGATGTTTGCATAACATAACAGTAATGCTATGTAAAATGTTAGACATATCTACCTACAATACTGTACTTTTCACATTGTTGCCACAATATCCCACAATGCAAATCATAATTGCACAGCAGGACCACCTTAGACATGTTATTCTCAGTTATACGCCCATACATATGCCTACTGTTACAGTATATCAACGTATACTATCCCCTGTTATGGCACGTACTTGTTGGACAAATCCTGCCACTGACAGTGGCTGGAGTGGAATTGTTGTGTTTAATGTCCTTATATAGCATCCCTTGTGGTGTATGAGGTGTTTCCCTTGTGGCCCACAGCAGTACACACAATTTCTACGAGCGTTACTATGCTCAATAATACATCACTGCATAATACCTTTTCCCATTATATGCATTGTGTACACTTTAATTAATACAGAACAGGTACTACATGCACTAACATACTGAGTGTTCTACATACCTTATTAGTATCCCAAGTTGATAATATAAGTCCTATACGTTTGCTGTTGTAACGTTTTTCTCGTATGTACATACGGTTTGAATATATGACAAGCCATCCTTTTATACTTAGATATCAGTAACATGTGGTATCCTGCCACCAACTGGTGTTCCGGAGTAGATGATTACATGCACATTAGCTGTGTAGCTACTCCATTAGCCAATGACATGACAACAGTGGGGTATAATTGAATACTCCACTTGGGCGTTGTCCCTTTGCCCTACCTTCGAGGAAGACGGCCTGGATGTGTTGTTTGTGATGAATTGCAACAGCTATATGGAGACACACAGAGATATATTAACTTCATGGCCCCCGTGGTTTGTGTGTAATGGCTAGAGGATGTAGTTCTACATGTGAGTCTAGCTGTTATATCAGCCGTCTGATACGGGATTATTGCAACCAAACCCTGTAACATCGGCGTCTGTTCTATTGTACAACAACAGCAATGATTTCACATAGGGCCATTATAGTGTGTCTCTCACAAGGTATGTTAAGGCTTCTGCAGATGTCATAGAGTGAGTGGATGTTTGTGATGTTATTACAGTCTGTATTGCAATTGTTTCGGGTGTGGGGGAGATGTAAGTGGGTGTACATAGCAGATGCAGGTGTGTAGGAACTGCATTTATACATATTCAATATGCGTGTGAGGGCTCCTTCCCTATTTGAAGACCTTTCCTTTAGTAGATTAATACTATGGTAATTGCAGGCTTATTCATTAAGCCATTGTTAATTGGTTCCTGTATAGCATGCAGGTGATGCTGGTCTTTCAATCCCTTTGGAAATACATCTGTATGTAATGAAATTTTGCTACATGAAAGCTGTCTTGTGTAGTTCTGTCACAGATATCTGCACTCATTGGAGTTGTGTTGGTGACTGAACCTCTATGGCTTGGGTTGCCACCTTTTCAAATGGCCATAGTGGGACATTTGCAGGACACACATCAGATTTTAGAGGCCGACACATACCCACGGTCAGTACAAAGTATAGAACTTTACATATATGCCTATATAAAAGCTTATATTCTTGTAGCAGTTTACTTGCTTATCCTGTTTCTTGTTACATGTAGGTATTTTAGATACAGATGACTATTGTATGCAATCTAGCCGCAGTGGTGGTGCTGAAGTAGCGTTGTCACCTCACAGTAAGACGCTGTCCGGTTTGATTCTCAGCTAGAGCGTCTTCTGCGTGGAGACATGCGTGAATGGGCGTACCTTCGTTGAAGGTTGTGCGTCAGGCCTGGCAAGCCGGTACGTAAAAATCAACTGCCAATCATTAGCGGACCGGAGTTCCGCTGTGGTGACCCCTAACCGGGAAAAGCCGAAAGACACAATGACTATTGTATGCAACAATTACATTAAATATGGAACATGCCACATGTCTCGAGATTGTAGGACATTAGTATTTGTACTCATTTTGGTCAGGACACTACCGCACATAGAGGGACTGCCCCTCGCAAGGTGGGACAGGTGGTAACCCTATCTTTGGCTCATGTCCATAGCACATATTTGTAATAGTGTATAGACATATATACTCTCCATATCCTTTGTTCATAACGTTCGGTCGTGGCGGAATGTGTGATTGCTATGGTCCATGTTATGCACATATTTGAAGACTTCAACAGCTGTATACGGCATACCCACGGATTCAGGAATGCACACACTTCCAACGATCACATTACTGTTAATAAACCAAAACAAACTGAAACTAAAAGGCAAAATCCGCTCAGGCAAACGCTACTCGCCACACTTTATTTAAACGTTACAAAATTGTCCAACGCTTTTCATCTAACTCAATGGTTAGACTTCCTCAGAAAACTGGCAAACATCAATCAGATGATAAACACTTGTTTAAATAGCAAGCCCTTACTTAAAAGCCTGCCAGAATTCAAACCAGTAATAGGTTTTCCTTAAAGCGAAATAACTATTTTATTATATAAGTCGACACTATATATAAATGAATTTAAAAAATTAATGCTAAATTTAAAGGTTTTTTGATTGATTCCTAAAATTTATTCTTATTATGATTTTATTAAAACACACTTTAGTTTACAGGTCAAGAAGAAGATAAATGTTAAAACCATAACAGAACCATCATATATTAACACATAAACAAAAAATGAAATGAGCTCCTGTAACCTCCAGGAACAGAACAAAAAGGAACCAGTACAATACCATAAGACAAAAGTCTCTCCAGGAGGCAGACTGTAGCAATTCCAAAACAGCTTCAAAAAATGATCCACAGATATCAGACCTCAGTAGCAATATCACAAAGATAAAACAGGAACAACTCCAATCCGATAAAACACAGTACTGCTTTATTTAGACCACACACAAGCGCTTTCACTACTGCTTCTTCAGGTGTATAAGGAAAGTCAAGATAGCACCTGTTTAAATACTTCATCAAAGCACATGATCACTCATCTTAAAGGCAACTCATCAAATAAAAACTTATCAAAAACACAAAACATTTTTGATCAGTTAAAATACATATGTATAAAAATACAAACAAAGTAAAATAAAACACAAGTCATTAGACAAGTAAAAATACATAAAATATATATATATAAAAACACTCAATTAATTATTACCTACGTAATTTCCTTTTCTTTAATGTTGGTTTCATAGGCATGTTATCATTCAAACCATGACCAAACGTAGCCCTCAGCATAACAATCCACCTGGCTTCAAGCTCTTCCGTTCTTCCCCTAACATCACTAAACCTATCATTAGGAAGATTTCTTGATATGACCATAAACCTGAAACTATGACTTGTACCTTTCTCTGAAACATGCTTAGACAGGGCACTTACCCTGGACCCTTTAGCAATGTGGTACACATGTTCCCTGATTCTCTCCTTCAACATCCTATCTGTTTTTCCAACATAAAAACTCTGACACTGAGAGCACACTGCGAGATAAACTACATGTTGGGTATGGCAGGTAGCATTAACCCTAACATCAAATACTCTCCTAGTGTCAGGATGTTGAAAAGAAACTCCTTCCAGAATGTAAATCACACACTATCTCAAGGAGAAAAGGAACTTTTCCATGTAGAAGGTGCACCATGTGCAGATATATATGTACGGATGGCTATTTCGAGCATCCAGTTACTAAAAACAGATATGTTAGTAATTTTTATGCAGATTGCACTGCAAAGAATGTCATATACCTAGCCACTTGCCTAGCATGTGACAATTTCTATGTCGGAAAAACGATACGACAGATGAAAGAGAGACTGTCCAAACACATTAGTGATATAAGACTTAAAGACTATAAAAATCCCTTGGCCAAGCATATTAGAGATAATGAAGGACATAGTTTTGTATTTAGAGCTTTACATATCATATATATTTCAAAGAGAGGGGGTGATGTGAATAATAGACTTGAACAAGAAGAAATGCTTTGGATAGGGAAACTGAGAGCACATCAAAAACCTGGGCTCAATACAGCTTTCCCTATGAAACCCGCCCTGAAAGGGTGGAGATTGAAGAGACATCTATGACACGTCAAATTGAAGCTAGCTGTTCATTGGTTGAAAGTATTTTAAAAATCAGATACTTGAGAGACACAAGTTATATGGATCTGAAGAAGGGTTGTTTGGAGTAACCTGAAAGCGCTTATCCCTCTACAGTTTTATTGTTTTTATTTCTGCAAGCTGAATAAATGTGTCTATACTTTTAGTTATTTATCTTGGAGCATGTTCTTTATGCACATCTACTGAAATGCTGGCAAGCTGTTAAACTGAGTCATCGGAATTGTTTTCAGCATTTGAACTACGCTGAATTTTTTCATCTATGCTTTTGTTCAGCATTTGATACATATGCTGAAGGCATACTGGGACTAGATATCGGCTGGCCCTGGCTTTGTTAATTGTGCTGTTTGTTGGATTTTTGATATTTTATTACAGCACACTCCTGAGTTCAAGACTTATTCTGTTTATATATATATATATATATATATATATATATATATATATATATATATATATATATATATATATATATATATATACACACACACACACACACACACACAAATGATTCTTCCAATTAGTTGTTAAATTAAAGATTATTCTATTATTTCAATAAACTACCTAGTGATTACCTCTCTAAACTCCTTAATTTTAACAAACTCATAATTGAGCATTTCTCATTAAGGCCTGGGTGAGTGAACAAAAATTTTTATTAATTAATATAATTAATTATTTATGATATAAATAACTTCATGAATTGTGTCGTAAAATAGTTCTGGTTTATAAACAGAACACTATTTAATAAATAAAGGTTATTAATTTTATAGTTAAAGTCATTGCACATCACTGTTGGATTCAAAAATGGACCGCTATTTTATTTATTTATTAATATATTTATATATCATGTGTTAATATATGATGGTTCTGTTATGGTTTTAACATTTATCTTCTTCTTAACCTGTAAACTAAAGTGTGTTTTAATAAAATCATAATAAGAATAGATTTTAGGAATCAATCAAAAAACCTTTAAATTTAGCATTAATTTTTTTAATTCATTTATATATAGTGTCGACTTATATAATAAAATGGTTATTTCACTTTAAGGAAAACCTATTACTCGTTTGAATTCTGACGGGCTTTTAAGTAAGGGCTTGCTATTTAAACAAGTGTTTATCATCTGATTGATGTTTGCCAGTTTTCTGAGGAAGTCTAACCATTGAGTTAGACGAAAAGCGTTGGACAATTTTGTAACGTTTAAATAAAGTGTGGCGAGTAGCGTTTTCCTGAGCGGATTTCGTCTTTTTTAGGATCACATTACAGTTCCCAGACTCCCAAACCCCACAATACCGAACACTCAAACTCGCAATGGTCAAACTCCCGGAACTAACACAAACGCAGAACATGCACACACAGACACACTGCTACCCATCACATCTAAACAAACCATCCTACACTACGTATGGCCAGGTGGCCATGCCCCCATACACACCCCATGTGAGTGGCTGCACCCCCCCCACCACACCTACTGTAATAATCTACCTCCGAGATAGCACAAACAGACACATGAAGCAAACCCACACACACACATTACAGTCCCCCAGAAACACACACCACACTCAGAACACACACTTACACACACTACAGCAATCAGAAACACAGTTAAACACAGTACCTACCTGGACCGCAGCACCAGAAGCACTAACTAAATGTCCCTTAACATCGTGATAATAGTACTCGCAGTTTCAGTGTTCCGACACTGTGGTCTTTCGGTCTTTAAGCCTCGTGATTACACGCGTCGGTATGTAAAGCATTCGGTATTTGGTAGTATCCTATTTATATGTACCTCCATGGTTGTGTAGATGTTGTTAACCTATCTGTATATTTGCATATATATGTGTATCCATATATATCAACATATATCTCTCTATCACCTTTTCTCTCTCTATATTTTATATACATATATATATATATATATATATATATATATATATATATATATATATGGAGAGAGAGAGAGATAGGGAGAGAGAGAGAGAATACACCTTTCGTTGGGTACATGGTGGTGTATACTATTTCCCGAACTCCGCCCTTTTGTGTTTTAACCTGTCACAATACACACCTGCCGTTGGTACATCTCAGGTAGCTTAGTGGTAGGTTATTGTGAAGATTGTGTACATGGTTGTGTGTTCTACTCCTGGCAGTGGTCGTTTTACCTCTCAGAGTAGGCACTATTAGTGCAAAGGTAAATAATGCACATTTCAGCAGTTCTGGGCAGCTTTGCCCGTGATCTGCATGATATTCAGCAAAGGTTAGACCTGTGTTGCACATATCTGTGTAGTCATGTTTAAATTATGCTTACCGGCACTTACCGGTGCAAAAACCCACTAACATTTGCTTAAACATGCTCTAATGACCTGCATCCAACATCCATTATTCGGGACATCAGAATTACGTAACAGCCCTTGCAGGTTGTGGAACCGGGACCATGCACGAGACAGTCAGTGACTTTACCACTGGGGCATCTGGGATATGTACAAGTGTTATGGTGTTTAGTATATAGACTGTACTACAGCTGTTCCTCCATACTGCAAACAAATGTGTAACTCAGTTAGTTTACATATGGATGATACCTATGAATGGTATGTCCGAGTGATGCTTAATGGATGTGCTCCAGCTATGGGAATCCATGTCACAGTGAGCCACACACTGTACTGTGCTACACCTTGCCACAACCATAACTGGAGAATGCTGGGGTGACAGATAGCTGTCATGGGTACTCCCCATGCTTTGGAACTACATCCCTGATTACATTATATAGAGCCCCTCATTAACACACCAGGGAATCCTTGCAGAGTGGGTAGGGAACAGTGGTTACACCCCAGGGATCCCGCAATTGACTCTACTCCACAGAGGGACAGTTAGTTAATCAATGGGGTGGCGACAGCAGACACATTTTGGCTAGGCTTATGAATGGCCTCAGACAATTAGGCATGTACCTACCGATGTACCTAGGAACCTATACATACAGTATCAGCACATGGTGTTAGCTTAATTTACTGTTCAGGTATTGACTTACCTTGTGCCAATAGCAGTTGTGTGCGCAATAGTTAAGGGCTGCCTATGTAGGATGCATGCAGTAGACCACCTATACATGACAATTTACAGGTGGTCATGTGTGTATGCCATCCATTTTAATGTGTGTGCAGGTGGAGAAGTGTGTCAGTCCGTTGGAGCCTACACTGCCAGTGTATGTGCTATACGTTCCCTCTTTGCCAAGGCATGGGCATATTGGGCACACCTCCATCTGCCTACTGGGGCTGGCACTGGGTGTTCGTGGTCTGAATCCCTCTGTGCCTGTGGTGCCCTTGGCAATTGCTGTGGGCTGTGAGGGCCTTCACCATTATGTCCCTGCTGGAGCTGTTTTTGCAGGATCGTATTATGTAGCATGGCACATACTATGAAGATGTGGGCACACGTGCCTGGAGAGTATTGCAAGGCTCCACCAGATATGTCCAAGCAATGGAACCATGATTTCAGCATCCCAAACACACGCTCTATGATGATTCTGGTTTGTGAGTGTGCCTCATTATGGTGTTCTTGCATGGGTGTGTGTGCATTTCTGATGGGAGTCATCATTCACGGCTCCAGTGCATAGCCAGCATCCCCCACAAGGTGGCCATATGGGATGTCCCCCCTGACAAATACCTGGTACAGCTGTGAGGCATGCCAGATGTGGGAGTAGTGGTAGCTTCCAGGGCTGCCAGCACACACATCCATGATAATGCCATGAGCATTGCACATGACCTGGCAGTTCATGGAGTGGTATCCCTTGTGGTTTATGTAGCGCCTACCATGCTCACCGAGTGGTAACTTGATATGTATGCGCATGCATTCTATTGCACCCAGTACCTCTGGGTAGCGTGCCACACAGTGGAAGAGGTGCATATTGCTGGCCAACTCCTCCTGAGTTCGGGGGAAGTATATATGCTCATTGGCATGTGGTAACATGGCATCCTGTAACTGGTGGAGTACCCTGGATGCTGCTGCCTGTGAGATCCCCAGTTGGCCTTTGAAGGTACCTGTGGCTAGTATTCTCAAGTTTCAAAAAAAGGCGTTGAGGAACACAATAAGAGCCGGCAAAGTCAACGAAGAACGTTTAATAATTTGATAGTAAGCGCTTTCAGTGTAAGCAAATGCCTCACCTTCCTCAGACTAAGATGAAAATGGTACCAATTAACATCAGTTATATAATAAAGCAAACAATCAATTAAACAATCAATTAAACAAATATGCAATTGGATCCAAGAAACACCGTCCCTTCTTAAAATAGTATTCTCAAGTTTACACATACCTTCGTGTCCACTGGGATGGGTTCCCCTCTGTTGTTTCTGGCTCTGAGGCGTGGCTGGCACAGCTCAACAATTTGCTGTATGATGTCCCTGTCCACCCTGTAACGCTCTACTATCTCCAGATCATCTAGCCCCTGGTCGGTTACCCTTGGTCTGAACAGTCTTCTCCTCCTCCGGTGCCTGAAGTGGTTGTCAGCATCATCCTTCACACCACCGTCAGTCTCCAACACATGCTGATGAATCACAGCTATGACAGCTCCCAACATGTACATTGTAAAAGTTCCACATCTGTTTATACCGATGGTGCAGTGTTTGGGAATACACGAGTGTGTGTGAGGTGCCTTCGCACTTTATACTATTGTGCTTTGGAAGCTGATGATGTCATAGGGTGTGTATGTACAATCTGAGCTGCAGGGTATCTTACTTATGTGTTTTATAGCAGGTACTGCTATTGTGGTGTCTTTGGTGTTGAATTACATTTGGCTGCAGTGGATCACCTCTTGCTCTTGCCTTCACTTTTCAAACCGATTCCCTTCCCATTGTCAGGCATGCATCCAGCAGCCTGCTTTATTGTTTTGTACTTTCCCAACCCAGGATTGTGTTGCAAAATATGTTCTATAGCCAATCTACTGCAGGTTTGCTTTGCTCTGCTGTGACATTTCTCTTTTCTTTGCAATCTGGCACCTCCCTTTTCCTGTTCTGCAGGTTGCTGCTAGCAACCTTGTTAGCTACTGTCAATGGCCCACTGTGAGTTAATAGGTGTTAATTACTCAGTTGTACTCCAATTACCCTACTATGGCATTTCCTTATTGTCTTCCCATAACCTTCCTGTTTCAGCTGTGGTGCGCGCCGTGCGCAGCCGTTTACTGGGTTTCGAGTGCATTGTCATCCGTTTACACATGCACTTTCAGTCACCTTGTGTGCTCTCAGCTAAGCAAAGCTATGGCTACATCCACACCCCTATCCTGCGGCTTTGCTTAGCAATGGGCAACCCAGATTAGCAATGCTCCAATGTGCTTACAGCTATGGTGGCACACCCCTCTGCTGATGTCATGTATACCTCCAGGCCACTCCTTGGTGTTATACTGCTATGCCGTGTGGTACAGCCTTACGCCGGGAAGGCATTTGCGATTCAGTATTACTTGCCTCATTTGCATGGCATTGACTACTAATTCATAGTTACCGTGCTGAACACTGTCACAGACCCTTAACATCCCTTGCGCCTTGGTTGTGGTGTAGCATGCATACCATTGATTATTATGGCAAAATCATGATTTGTGTTACATTGCAATTTTATGGCATCTACATATATTTTCCTTGTGTTACATTTTGCGCACACATGCCCTGCGGTTGTACTTTGCGTTAGTGTGGCCATGACATTAAATGTTAATTTTTATGTGTTGTGCATGTTTTTTTATGCCATTGGCTGTATATTTAGCCATTGGCATATGTTAACTTTGTAATACATAAGTTTGGTCCACTTTCATGGCTCTGATGTTCTGTTTGAAAAAATGTAAACCATTTTTTTGGTTTACATTTCTGTATGCTTACGCTATGCCTGCACCACTTCATGAATCGCTATGTACCTTCATTTGCATGCTGCACTACTGCACATGGGGTGATTAGCATATATGCTCCGAGAGCTGCGCAGATCTGGCGTACGCTGGTAGTGCACGTGGAATTGGATCGTACCTGAATCGCTCGGTGGCCATATTTGGCGTTAGACCGCATATGCTACACCTGCGTCTGGCACAAGCTTCATGAATCCCGGGGAATTTTTGTGAATAAGCATCACTTAAAACACAAAAACAAGACAAAATAATTTCACCAAAACCTAACCTAATTCTTAGAAGATTTGTGCATTAGTAAAATGAACACCAAAATCAACGCATCAAAACTGAACATTCACAAAATCAAAGAGTAATTGCGTTTAGTAGGCAGAACTACTTGCTTGTCTCAACTTTTCACAGCATACCTCTCAACACAAAAATTCAACTCAAAGCCAAAAATAATTGGGGGACAATGGGGACAGATTTTAAATGCTGCTCTTATAAATTTAGAAATGTGTTAGAATAGCAGGTTTTAACATTAGTATATATTTTTTGAGGAACATGAAACCTGAAACTCAAATGTTTGGCATTATTTAGTGACTTCAATCCTCAATGAATTGCCAAAAAACCACAGACAAAAATATGAGGCAAACATCTGGGCATTTTGAGAGGTATGTTCCACAGAGTTCCTTTGATGTTTGATGCAATTTTCCCAAACTACACCATGTGAAACTTGTTATATTTTCAATGATTATCTTACTGAATGCATACTCACAAAAAACATCTGTCAAACTCACTGAATCAACAAACTCTACCATTGATACTGTGGCTGCATCTCTGTTCAAACATATAAGTGTATCTATCAATAGCTAAAGAATCATGCTGAAGCGGTGATTTTGCCGAAAGGTGTCTTCCATGCATCTCTCACACCCTTCATTGTATACATTTGCTCTCTGACCTCATCACCTATCCTGGTCATAGGTAAGCCAAATGAAACAATCAAGATAGTCTCCTGTACAATAAACTGTACATAATAAACACATTTTGTAAATAGTGCTGTCCAATAGTAATTAGTCCTTTATTCACTTACTCTAGTTCTACTTGAATTAATTATGCTCGCTTTAAATACATTTTCTAACACTCATTCTTACAACATAACTATCCTTTTTAACTGGTTTCACCTTTATATTCTTCTGTTTTGCCCAATAGGTAAATATGAGAGAAGTGTACAAGTTACCATCAATGAGTGCCACATATTAATACATGATTCTGATTCATGTATTATTTTATGGTTTGTTTTGATGACTTTATTTTATGTATTATTGTAACTTTAGAGTTTTTTGCTGGGCTTTTGCTGAACACGGGTTTAATGCCCAGCCTACTTATATGGTAAACAAATGCAAATAAATACCCATGGTGATAAGAAAAGTACTTAAATGAACTTAAGTTTGTAACATTGAGAAACTTCTACCCCATCACATTATCACCTAACATGCATTTAGAAATATTTCAGCAAACAGTGATTGAGTCACAGTATTAATGGAAACTATAACAGGAACTCAAAAATTTTCTTATTGCCAACAATATCAAGCTCAGACCAAACATATTTTTTTGTTTTCAGAACAACATCTGGGTAACCAGTTACAACAGGCAGTTGTGTTCCATGGACTCAGTTCTATTAATGCAATTTGAAATCAGAAAATATTTCGGAAATGCTTTAGCAAGTATGAAGAATGTAGCATATCGAGGAATTTTGTTCAGAAGAGGGTATAGAAAAAGTGAACAGTCTGCGAGAATGCTTGTGAAAAGTACAAATAAGGACCAGTTTAAGACGTCAGTAAAGCATGACAAAGGGTGAAAATAAGGATTTTGGGTAACAAGGCTATCATAAAGGTAGGACAAGATAAATATTAATACAATTTCTCTTTTCATTTAAATTTATTAAAATTTGTTAATATATTTCATGTCTTCATGTAAGGAGTTCTAGATCAAAACAATTTAGTTACAGAAAATCTCATCAAGAAACCATTCGCTGCTTCTCATAGACTCGATGAGAAATAATGAGGAAATGTCAAGGTCTAGGGAATGAACATGTCACTTACCAGTTATTAACTATATGTTGCATAGCATCACACAAAAGCTTAAAAGCAAAGAAGGGGGAAAATAAATACAATTTAAACAGGGGCTTCAAGGATAGGCAACAATGCTACTTCCCACTTGAAAATGCAAACTTTCTGTAACAGGCATGTTCTGTATTGTTTGTCAGAGAGGATGAAAGACCAGTTTAAAATATTAACTAATAAAATAATTCAGGAAAAAGTATGGCATTTAATAATTGTACTCTTTATAAGACTTTACCTTATACAGGTACCAAAGAGAGTAACTGTTTTTTGGGTGCAGTTTATGGGATTTAGACTGCCAGCAGTCAGTGAACTAGACCCCTTGATATTTTATTGTTCAGTATTTCATTGGGCTCACCATATGAAAGATGACAAAAATAGATAAACAGTGTGTTTTTCTGTAGTCTTCTCATAGCCAGGAGATCCATGAAAAGAGTAGGTGGTGTTACAATGTTTGGATTTTGGTAAGCCTGCTAATTTCATGCCAGAATGCTTCAGTAGCACTCTGCCTGGACTGTTTCTTAACAAGGAGATTCTTCATGCAACTCTTTTTAAGGGGCAGCCAGACAATCATCTCTTGCCTGTACCCCAAAGTTGAAGAAAATCTATTCTTAAGGAATTGGGCTCAGAGTTTATCTCTTATCATCACAGATATAAAGGAAGCTAATATGTCAAGTGCGTTCCACGTGGTGTTATTAAGAAAGATAGTGCACCATGTAAGGACGAAAACCATTTTAAACTGACCAGTCATTGTTTCTTGTAAGCTGAACAGTCATACTTCTGGCAAAATTCTGTAGACATTTTACCTTCAAGAAACAGTGATGGGAGTGAAATGTACTATAACGTCAAATGGCAAAGTCACAACTGTGATCATTGACAGACTGGTACAGACTACCTGCAAGAATAACTGAACATGTTTTTTTCAATTTCATTTAATTTACCCATTTGTTAACTGGATAAAGATAAATGCACTCATCTTTTAACCCTTCTCAGACATGATATGGGCCATAAGGCCAAACATAAATGCAGCATCTATCTGAACAATTTAATGTAGCCAGTCAACCAAAATATGTATGGAATGTGAGAGGAAATTAGAGTGCCTAGAGAAATCCTACACATTTATGGAGAGGATATGCATATATCACACAGAAGGTTATTGGCATCAGAACTTAATTCAAGACCCTGGCACTGTAAGACAGATATGTTAACAGATGAATCACTTTACTGTGCAGTTGATGTACTCATTAGCTCCTGACAAAAGCAGCCCATTGTATTCCAGTGAACAGCTTTGAAACTAAAGCTATACATGAAGTAGGAATTAAGTCCCCAAGCTCCCCATGCAGAAGATAGAGGCCTTTGCCCCATTCACCGTTATAGGTTTAGAGGTAGTTACTAGACATGCAGTGCAGGAGACTATTGAGGAGTCTACCCCATTTTCCCTAGAGCAGTTTACTAAGTGACTTGCTTAGAGTGATACAAAGAAACAGAGACTGAGGGACTCAGACCCTGGACTACAGGAAGCAGTTTGGTGTCAACTTATACCCTTAATCCTCAGTACTAACTGTCAAACTTAACTAATATAACTTACTCAGAGAATATACAACCTCAGGGCAAATCGAACCTTTGCTGTTATGAACTCCTCTGATAGAATGAGTTTGATTTTTCAGTGGGAGAAAAAAGAAGCATATTTGCAGACACAGTCAGGAAACAAAAGGTCAGTATTAGAGTGGGAGTATAATATAGGTTTATAAATTCATGGGTATATATTAAGATAATGACCACAGGACCCTTTTTAAGCCTAGTTATGCATCCCAAATCTCTAACAAGTTTTGGTGCCATTTGTAAGTGTAAGCAGGGGTTTGGAAGATGAAACATTTACAAGCAGGGGCTTGGGAGATGAAACATTTACAGGCTGCCTGTGTCCATTAGAAACATAAGTGCCAAACCAGGGAATAATTTCCTGTTCCTTTCATATTGTCCAAGTTGCACTTGAATTAGGTTAGGGAGGAACTCTGCTTCACATGGATGGGGAGCCTGTTTTAGAGACAGTAAAGTCTCTAGGATAAAAAAAAATGTCTCTCCAGCAGGTCCTATTTATATCACAGGCAAGCTTTAAGTGTATAGAATGGGTAATTTTAGTGCTATTTGTTTTGCATATATGCAGGAGGGACATCAGGTTGGGATCCGACAATGCTTTGTATGCCAGGTGTAGATCTTTCCTCAACAGCCTGTAGGAGACAGAATACAGGGACAGGGCTCTGAAGTGGTCTACAAAGGACATGCTACTTACTCCCTGTGTTGTTTTTGTGAGGAACCTCTATGGACATTCCAATTGTTGGGTGTGCCTAGTTAGGCACATACCAAAGGGGGCACTGTACTAAATCATAGCTCTGATGAATGCTGAATACAGGGGAACAATGACCTCCTTGAATCTAGATGCCATACCTTTGTTTATAAGTTGCACATTATAGAATGACTTCCTCACTTCTGTAGGTATGTGATGGTCAAAGGCTACATTACTAGCTACATGTGTCCTCTAGTCCCTGACTAATGGATCAACTCTTAGGGGATGCATGTTGTCAATATGATAATTACCAAGGCTGAGTGACTTCCTGAAGGTACTATTATGCATTTCTTGGCCTTTAGTTTTAGTCCATGGCTCTGACACTAGTTATTTGTCTGTGCCAGCCCTTCTTGGAGAACATTAGTGTCAGTGGGGAATTCTATGACTGCTCATAATTTTGCAATCATCTGCAAATCTGGTCAGTCAGAGGTCCTTGACATTAACCTTGACTTCAGGGAAATAGATATCAAGCAGGAGCAGTCCCAGGGCTAATCCCTGTGGGAGTCTGCTAGTGACTAGCCTCTTTGTAGAGAGGTGACTCCTCAATTATAACTTCCTGGGTCCTATCTGTGAGCCAACTGGCTGTCTTAACAGGTGCCATAAGGTTTTATACCTGACCTCTTAAGTTTGTCAGCTATGCACAAGTGGGGCATTGTGTCAAATGCTTTGGCCAGATCAAGGTAGCCAGTGTGAACCATTTTGCCTTTGTCCATTGTTTTGGTGACCTTCTCAAAGAAGTTCACCTGGTTGAGTAGGCATGACCTGCCCATCACTAAATCAAACTGGGTAGGGTTCAGAGTTTGGAGGTTTCCTAGGTCATTACTGATCATTTCTCTGATAATTCCTTCCATGGCTCTACTTATGAGACTAGTGAGACTTATGGGTCTGTAGTTTCCAGAATTTTTAGATGGCTATCCTATGTACAGAGGCATGATGGCTGCTGTTCTCCATTTGTGAGGCATGAAGCCTGTGTGGAGGCTGTGTTTAAATAGTGATTCGAGAGGGCCTGAAAGGTCATGTTTCATGGTATTTAGAAGGCAGCATAGGATATTGTAAGGGCCCATCAATGCAATGTTCTTGGCCTTAGAGAGATCATTGAGGAGCTATACCCTAGTGGAGCTCAGCAAGTTTACACTGTAACTTCTAATGGGAGGAGCCTAAGACAGAATCAAATTATGCCCTCACATTTGAAACAAATGTTCATATCTCTGGAACCATAGTGGTTATGAAAGAAGTATAAATGGCAAACTCTTCAGCACAAACTATTTGTACAGTGGTAGTATTCTTTAGGTTCTAGGTTTTAAACCGAATTTTAAAAGACATAGTCAACACAGTAACTATTACATTTGTAGTATTTTGTAAACAAGTTAAAATATCTCAGCAACCACTCAAGATACACACATACTGTCAGCAGCATTGTATTCATCTAGCTGAGTGAGTTTGTATGAGGCTAAGGAGTTCTGTCTGTGTTACTTGGTTGTTATTTAGAAAACTGTGAAAATTATATCTATACAAAATTAACACCATAAAAACAACAATTACTATCTATTTACCTGCAGTAGACGGAGGTCAAATATTAATGCAGTTGAGTTTGCCATTGTGTAAGCTTTAAGATGAAACCTTTTAAAACCTTGTGCATAGCATACTTTTGGAATTATTGATGCAAATATGAACAAACAATATCTGATGCCTAGAGACGTCAGTAGGAGTTAACTACAAATGCACCTGGAGGCGTCACTCGGATGTCTAGTAGGAAGTTAACCTTAGAGTAGTTCTGAACATTCCGGGGTTAAGAGGGGTTCTGGATTTTATTTGTACTTTAATGAGATCATTTTGTGGCCTGACCTTACCAGAGAGGACATGATACTCGGGGGTGTGGAACACTGTCCCATATTAGTGAGGAACAGATCCAGTATGTTTGTGCCCCTGGTTAGCAAATTGACACTCTGGTCCAGGGAGTTTGTGTTTACAAAATCTAGGTATCTCTGTGCCTGCACGTTTGGTGTCGTATCTGATTCCCAGTTAATAGTGAGATAATTAGAGTTGCCTATGATCGTGATATTGGGTCGGAGAGTGAGTGAGTGTTTCCAGTAAGCTTAAATACATGTTATGGACTTCCTGGGAAATAGAGGAGGACCTATAACTTGCAAGGAAGTAGTATAAGATTTTCCATAAGGTGATTTGAACATGGAGATGTTCATTGGCATCATCCTGTTTGACCAACCGTGAGGTATATTTATTTTTTATGTAAATCATGACACCTCCACCTTTAGTCTTTGCTTGTGTAGTAGCTGATCTAAATGCTTTTAAAATGATAGCTTTGCACTGCTGGGGTGATCTGCATGGCTTTAAACCAAGTCTGAATGACTGTACAGATGTCAGCATTCTCTAGGGTGAGGAGAGCTTGTAAGGAGTAGAGTTTTTTGTTTAGACTCCATTGAGCAGTAACACTAAATTTTCTAGGTTTTGATTTGTTATGTCAGGAGTATTTTCAGTTTGGCATTGTCTAAAAAACGCACTATTCAGGAGGACAATGTTTTAGCTAATATTCGAAAGCCTAGATGGGAGAGGTGCACACTTTCCCTGGCAAAGCAGTGTGGTCCGTTGACCATCTCCTTCCTTGCCTACAAAATATTGTACTCCCTTAGAATGACACCAGAAACTAAGCCAATTATTAAAGTCAATCAGCTTCTGTTTGTATTGTGGCATCATCCCTGAAGAAGATAGAATGGTTCTCAATGCTAGCCTCCTACCAGCCTGGGACATATATTCCAAGACCTCCATGATGTCTCTATATAGTCTAGGGAGGTAAGTCTCAGGTCATTTAAACCTACATGGACAATGACTGAGTCATACTGGTGCTTGTGGTTCACTGACCTGAGTGTGCACATAGTACGGCAAATCCTGGACCCTGATAAGCAAATATCCCCAACTTTTCCCTTATTCAGCCTGGTCAGAGGGACATCAGTGTGTTTCACAATGGAGTTCTCCAATGACTAGAATATCGAATTGTCTGGTGGCTTGCCTTTATGGGCTTAGAAGTAGGGGCACCATAAGATATGGCAGCATGTGTTGATGTGGGTGTTGTTTGGAAAGAGCACATTTGGGGCTGCTGACAGCATTTGTTATGTGTACTTTGTCTAGAAGGTCTTTGGGGTTTAGGAAGGTTACAGTGAAGTGCTTCAACTTGTGTGGGTCTATGTGTCTACTTTGTACTGCGTGTGATGGGTGCAGTGTGTGTACTACTGACAATCTGATTTACATAAGGAGTGTTTTTATATGAGAGCTTTTTCTCCAGTGAGGTTGTGTAAATATATCTCTCACATACTTTGTAAGCTTGTCTGACAATTAACTTGTCAGTAAACAAGGCAATTTCTAAATTGCCTCAGGACTCCGAAATCTACGAAGCTGGTAATGGAGGTAGTGGGAAAGTTGATATCCATGGCAGCAGACTATTTACTGATTATGAGTTGCAATGAGAATATAAAGTGAAGTCAAGAGTATCTGGTTTGCAACTCTGGGGGCAGTGTTTGTCACTGAAAACGAGCTGCTGTGTGTGCAGCTGGGTACTGATGAAATTTCAAGGTTGCTGGAAAAAATGTCAACAAGGTGCCTGTGTCAATACAAGGCACTGACCAACACTTGAGGGAAAACTATTAAAATAGACCCTGTTGATTTATGGATAAGTATTTAGGGAGATATTCAGAAGTTAGGTTAGACAGTAAGTAATCAAGCAGTACTTACTGAAAAGAAAAAAATGAATTAGCTTTGTCAAGAATGATGAATAGTGGGGATTCACTTAATTGGCTGCTACCTAACTGTTACTATTTCTGGTCTCACCACAGCTTCAGCCTGTTGAGATACAATGTCCCTTTGCTTCTTCATCACAACTTCAGCCTGCTGAGATACAATGTCCCTTTGCTTCTTCATCACAGCTTCAACCTGCTGAGATACAATGTCACTTTGCTTGTTTTCTCACCAAAAGCAAAAGAGTTGCACAAATTCCATGATGAGAACCACTCTTGTCCTTGGTGATGCAGGGGTCTGTAGGTTTGTTGTAGCCTTTTCCTGGACAATGCCTTTAATGGCAAATAGACTAATCACGAAGGTCACACACAGGCACTTACTGCCAAGTCATACACAATCAAGAATCAATGCCTTCTGCTCCGTCTCTCACCAGGAGCAAAACAGAAACACAAATTCCAAGCTGACACCTATGAAGCAGTTATCAGGCTTTCTGGTGATCAGCAGGATCCAGGAAATAATATCCCTATGGTCCTTCTCTCACCAGGAGCAAAACAGAAGGACTAATCCCATGATGACTACTGACAGGCAGATCATGGGCTGTCCAATGATTGGTGGTCTAGAACCAGATGATGCAGCTTTAAAAGGTAATGTGGAAGACAGGATTAATATCCTAAGAGTTGCTGTGTACACTATGCAGTTAGATGTGAAAGAAGGTATAACTCACGCTTTACCAATGGAAAGGGAGAACCACTAATTTTAAACAGCAAGACAGATTGTGCCAGAACACAATTAAAGTGTAATGAAAATACTCCACAATATACAAAAATAGAAGAAAACAGTAAAGCAGTACAAACTACAAGAAAGCAATTTAAGGAAAAACAAGCTAACCTTTCCTTCACAGCAGTCTATGGCAGAGTATAAGTGAGCTGTCCCAGTACAACTTTTAAATGTTTTAATTTATTCCTTAAACACAAGGTTTAGTTCCTAGTTCCACCCTCATTTCACAGGTAATTAATGTAAAGTGACCTGTTCTGACTTCTGTGTGACTCACAAGAGAATGAGCTCTGGTTTCTTTCTTAGTTTAAATATGCAATAGAAAGCGAAATACAATTAAAGCACAGTGTAATGAAAATACACCACAATATATAAAATAAAATAA
>NC_056747.1:950936247-951033747 GCF_019279795.1 Protopterus annectens
TTACCTGCATGGTGGCTCCACACTGATAAGCTACGGTGTCTATAAGAATATGCATAACAGCCAAGTTCACAGTGGATGGAGGACCATACGCCCATATGTTACCATATGAGTCTTGAGACTATCCCTCTATCTGAGGATGCAAGGAGATATGTAGAAGAATGCCATTCTTTGGACTCTTATTTCATCAGGCATGGCATGATGACGTCATGATTAGGAGTGCTTTTACGAAGTAAATAGTAGAGTGACTGCTTAACAGCATTCACGCTAAAATAGGGGGTTATTGCAATAGTAAACCAGATAAGTGCATATTTAACTGCATTTTGGAACCTAGTATGGATATATAGATAAATAGGCTCGTCATCCATCTATGTTTAAGAAGGTACTGTAAACTGTTTATTTGAACAACGCAAAATAGAAATTACTTCTTGATTGGTTTTTGGCAGCATGCAAGGGCTGTAAGCTGAATGATTATGTATTCACATGTTTGATGGTATTATATCTTTCATTTGAAAGGACCTAGCTACACTAAAGGATAGACTTGAAGGGATATTTAAATGTGTGTAATATGACTCGATCCATGAATGTGCACGTAATGATGTATTGACTTGAATGATTAGGGTTTTGGAATTGAGCGAGTGCTTGACCATATAATCAGTTATAACAAGTAGGAAATGTTATGTCAAGATGATATAAATTTATTATTGTGTGACGATCTATAGATAACAAAAGCAACTAGACAGCTAGTCGATTTATAGATGCACAATATAATTTATGCTGCTAAGGATGTGATATGCATATATTTAAAGTGGAGCGTGCATACAATCTTATTATGTGATGAATTTTGAGTATTATAATGTGGGTTTTATTTATGTATGAGCAACGAATAGTTAATTTGTTGCTGTTTTAATTTGTTTATGATGTCAAGCAACTAGGGGGTGTTTTGTGCTGAACTGATTTGCTACAACAAACATTTTAATTTAATTAGGGGGAGGTGTTATGTATAAATGGAAATATTTGGCAGTTTATGCACTTTTACTTGTAAATGGTCTGATGAAACCACATTTTGTGGTGAAAGCGCTTACCTACCTAATAATAAATGTGATTTTATTTTACTGAATGGTGATACAAGTCATGCTTCAGTTTAACATGAAAGTACTACTGAGCCTTCAGTTTGAATTTCTTCACCTCTATAAGCAACACGTTTCACACAACTAGCCACATTGAGTTGTTCATTAGCTCTCACATTAGCAAATGTATCTGCTGACATAACATTATACTTTGAACCAGTGTATTCTTTGAACTCAGTGGATTTACCATTGATCTGGACAGTACAATACACTTCATTTTTTGTCAACAAATTCACTGCATCAGCCTTTTCACCTGTTACTGATAACACAATCTATGTAGAAAGTAGACTGTTGCCATTCTACTTGATCAGTTTGCTTTTTTGAGTGACCTTTGTTTATAACCGTGTGAGGTTTATTTGATCTGTAAAACTTTTGAAAATGATTCATTTTTTACACTTGTGGCATTGCTGACCAAATGCTAAGCATCTCTCTCTCTCTCTTAGACTCATGATTGACACCACAATTCCAGCAGTTAACAATAAAGCTTGATTAGAGTTTTGCTGACTCATGCTTGTATTGCACTGAGCATGCTCCATTCTTAGAACTTGCTGGAAAACTACATGGTTTGCCTGGTGAACCAGTAGGGACTGTGGCTGCCATGTGCCTAGGCCTGCTTTTGCTTGCCACATGTTGCATACTATCTACATTTGCTCTGGAGCCTGCTGAAACCATATTCACTACTTGCAAGCATACTTGTGTGCCTTTCTGCAACTTCATGGATTTGACAAATCTCTATAGCTTTGCTCAACATTAAATCACTGCCACAAAGCAAAATCATTCTCACAGCAGCACTATCAGTACTACACACAAGCCTGTCCTTTATCAACTCATCTTTTTAGTCACCAAACCAACACATTTTAGCTTTGTTCCTCAGGTCAGTTATATAAACTGCAAAAGTTTTCCCTGGTTTTTGATCTCTTGTGTAAAACAAATGCCTCAATAATGTAATATTTGTCTGGGGGTTACACATTTCCCTGAATTTACACTTCATACACTTGGGGTCTTTCCTTGATTCAGCCTGTACAACAATATGATGATTTTCACCTTCCCCTTCATATACTGCTGGCGCATACACAAATGAATGATCTCTTTCAATGGCCTCTGACCCAGCTAGGTTTAGCAAAATGAATGCCCTAGTGTATTCATCTTTGTCAGAATAAGCTGCTTGTATACAAATATCATACTCTTGCTCAAATGTTCTCCAATTCTCTGCAATATTCTGATCAAATACAAGTGGTGAGGGCTTTTGAAATCCGTCCACCATATTAACACATACCAGTGAAGGGTTTTGCAAATATGCACAAACATACACACATATACATATGCCAGAAATTTATGCCAGTACTTGTAACTATACTCAATAGCACAACAAGACTCTGAATAACTGAACTTTGCAAAATAAGTCTCTTGGGCACTGTAATACTCTTGAAATCACTGTACTGTAAGAAATCACCTCTTAGTGTAAAAAACATCTCAAAATAACTGCACTGTGCGAATGGGCTGGGCAGAAGAAGCTCAGAGTAAGAAACATTTCAAATAATTGTACTTTGCGAATAAACAGCACATAGCACACTGAAACTTCCCCAAAATGGTGGTAATTTGCTAAATAACTCTTTACACTGCAGGAAACATTCTGTAATGGTGGCACTTTGTGAATAGACACATGCAGCACAAGAAACTTTTCAAAATGGCTGTATTTCAACTGCACTTTACAAAATAGTTGCACTTTGCACACAAGCTTTTCAGAATAAATGCACAGTAATAAGCATATACTGTAAGCACTTTACACACTTTGAGATACTTCATATAACTAGTTATGCCCTGAATACAATACAAAGTAGTACTTATGCCAAAACACAGCACTTTGTCAAAAAAACATGCAGTTGCCTTGCTTTATTTATGCTTAATGTGCCCTTTTTGCCCTTATTATATTCGTTTAGATCATTTAATCTCTTTTCATGCCTATTGTACTTTTCTTGTGCTTGTTTTACTCTAAACATGCCCGTTTTGCTTTAAACATACTCATTTTTCTTTTCTGAGGTAATTCTGACCCTTTATATGCTTTTCTGACAATCATTTTATCAAATATCTTAATCCTAATCATTTTGTTTAATCAATAAACCTTTTGTGCCTCTCACTAGTTTAATAATGTGGCGTTTGCCCTTGTAATGATCTGTTGTGTCTTTTTTATAAAATAAACTGTTTGTGCAAGTTTTCATTACCTTTGGTTCTTTTCTGGCTCTTTTTTGTACTCGTTTCTCTTAGTTTACCTTCACTGTTATTTCTGCACCTCGTAGCTCTGTATATCAGTCTCTGGAATCCCAGTTCTGACACCATGTTGCTCATCTAGTCAGGATACAATAAACGAGACTTCATGGGTCCTGTTCAAGCAGCTTTATTATGTACAAACACATCAGGATTGAGGCTTAATCACTTTAACTTAGATAAACTTATAAACAAACTAGCTATTACCCTCGCTCACTTTCTGGCTGCACTCTCAAAATGGCACTGAAGCTACCACATTCCGACTATTTATATGCACGTTCAGTCCTTGAAACGCTTCTTAAAGATATAGCACACATGCTCTATTCTACACATAGCTGTGACCTATGATGCCTTGAGGAGATCAGGATTGCACATGTTACGTTAGCACTAATCATGCACAACATGGGACAGACCGTTAAACAAGGCAAGTGTGCTTGCATAATATTTGAAGCATGTTTAAATGACATCACACTTATATATTTATCCTGGTGTCATATTGTGTATATGTGCTATCATGTGTGAGAGCCAAGTACATGCTTACTGTATTGTTTATGTGCATCTAAATATGCATTGTCTCTTGCACCATGGGCCTACAACAGTGTTTCTTCCTGCCCACATTACAGAATGAGATGCCCTCAAGCCCTTGTAACTGCAGCATGACCATGCGTATGCATATGCTTTAGATCTAAACTGGAAAGACTTGTCTTTGGTTTGAATCCTAATGCTAGACTGAAACTATGTAAAACATGCATACAAACCTCTGCACTCACATGACTTTTTTACTCCTGTTATATTTATTCACTTCCTCCTTCTCCATTTCCTTGTGTTGCTGCTTACTTAATGCAAACGACACCCTAACTTTAATACTTTAATAGTACTTCGTTTAACACTTCCAACTTTGTTCTGTCTTCCTAGAATGGTGTTGTACTTACATGTAAAACAAAACAATATTGTACTACCTCTGCTAGCTGGCCACTGTATTACAACATAAATCACTTGATGGTATGTAACCTGTTATATTATAATGCTGAACTTTATAATTTGCTGTGTAATGTTGCTAACTGTAATTAGTTATGTAAATACTACATTTTGTTCAAGTGGAAAATCATATTAACTTTGTAATTTGCTGTGTTGCTGTACCCAGGTCATGGCAGAGAATGGTCCCAGAACAAATCCACCTATCTGGTTAACTATAAGTAAATAAACTATAAGTAAATAAATACATAATTGCTTGTCCACATAAATTGCCAACACCATTGTATTCATATCCTTGTCAGCCATGCTATCAGGATATACTTGCAGAAGTCTGTCCTGATATACTTATAATTACTGATGTTTTGACAGTTGTTTTCTATGGAGGGCAAAGAATACTATTCCCCTCATGTAGGGGGTCTTTGACCTTGGACCCTCCTAATTATTATTCTTATTTCCAAATTGCCAAGTGCAAAAGTAAGAATAATAATTCTATTTTTGAACATCTAATATCAAAATTCCATTATTCAGAATTATGAAACTCAGTGATGTGTACAATCCTAACTGCTCCACAGTACAACTTGCTGTGTACTATCCACTGAAAGAATGCTAGCAAGACACACATTCACTACTTCCTGTGGTCACAGCACCATCTCATGCTGTGGTTCTGCAAATGTAACAATACATCTAGAAATACTACCATCCTTTGCTAACATATGCACATGGTAACATGTCATTGCCAAGAGCACAGTATGTGATACTGCATTGTGAGGTTATGTATATGATCTCATTAGATCCCTGACTACAATCCTTAAGTGGCATACCTACACATAATATTCTGTGTCTACATCCAAAATGCCACTTTGTGATATTGATAACTGCGTAGTCACCTCAGCAGTTGTACTGATGCGGATAATGTTTGTAGTATCACTCACAAGCATACTGGTAAATGGACTCATATATGCCAGTAACTTGTCTGTAGGACCTAGCAACCATAGATGTAGCAACTGCACTTATATGCAAAAACAGATCCAATAATGAGAGAAACTGAGAAAATGTACTTGTAAAGACAACAGGACGTTAACTTTAAGGGCAGAACACAAGTAGAGGAATATCTACCTGTATCAGGCATAACTACCATGCTGTGTTTAATACAGGCTTATGTGTTAAGAAGATGGTAAGTCAGCTGCATTATTACAGTGGTGTATGCGGGAAGCATGGTTGGTTCACCATGAGAAATGTGAGACCTGACAGTACAAATCACTGTTATATGTTGCTAGTGTTTTTAAAGGGGAACTTCACCCCATGTACCCCTTGTACATCACAACCCTGATAATTATATAAACTCCAAGATGACAGTACCCAAGAGTAGGGAAAATCCTTCATGATACCACAATCTTAGCTGAATGCTTTATTTCTAATTTGCACTTGTAGTTCTGCTGTTCTGAAGATCGCACTTATGATTCTCTGTCTCTAAACGTCAGCAGTCACTCAATATATACATATAATCTTCAGCTGAATTTACGATGTATACAGATGAATATGCCAGCACAGTGCAGAAAATGTGCTTTCCACCTACCTGCATTTTCAACTGTGCATGGCTGTCTTAACTGAATATTTTTACCAAGGTGGCCGCTACAAACAAGTGACTTGTTTGTGGAGGGTACCTATAGGCAGTGTTATGAATCTTTACCTTGGTAATGCATTAACAACAAAGATTGTCATTATGTTGTTAACTTACAAGGTTGCAACAATTTCACACCAACATCATATCCAGAATCATGGATACCACAGAATGATATCTTCAAGATCACAGAAGTCAAAAATATCTCATTGTGCATCTATACTATTGTCAGGTCACCACTCATCATTTGTTGCAGCAGGATTTTCCTTGTTTTGGACATTCATGGTTCTTCATGGTTGTTAGCCACCTGCATTGTTGATGTTCCATTTTATGCTACACTTTTACATAAAATTTACATCACCAGATTACTTGCTCTCGCAAATTATTCACTGAAATGTTGCCACTTCCTCTGGATAATTGCATGTCATGATTTTTCAGGACCAGTGTAATGCCTTTATTTCCTTATTTGCAAAACTCTCCATCTGTCATATGTGTCTTCTCTCATCTATATCATGATGCCTATGCATCATGTGACTGCCAGAAAAAGGTCATGTCCACATGTGAATCTGCCATATCCTTTAAGCATCCACAAATATATGCAAGCCATGATTAGCATACATAATATAAATAGTTTTTGCATGACATAGCTTACAGAGATATCTAGGACTAGGCATGAGTCCCCTTGTATAATATGACACAATATCATATCTAGGTACAACAGTGATCATAAACATGAACAATGTTATAGCAGTGCTGTGCTGTGTTGTTGGCATTGTAATGTCCAAACAGGAAAGCCATGTGTGTATGGACTGGTATGCCAATCTGTGTGTGCTTGCATGCATGTGTGTGTGTGTGTGTGTGTGTGTGTGTGTGTGTGTGTGTGTGTGTGTGTGTGTGTGTGTGTGTGTGCATGTGTGTGTGTGCGTGTGTGCATGTGTGTGTGTGTGTGTGTGTGTGTGTGTGTGTGTGTGTGTGTGTGTGTGTGTGTGTGTGTGTATGTGTGTGTGCGTGTGTGTGGTATGTGTATGTGCATGTGCCTTTGTATGTGCATGCACGTGCAGATTTGTGTTTGGTGGGATATGTATGATTGGCTTATACTAGTATGTCAGTTTTTGGTCAAATGAAATTGGAGGTCAAACACTTATACAAAATGAATTTCAGTAACTTTTCACTCTTACCATGTTGCCCCCTCAAGGTTGCCAGTCATACCTATTATTGATGTAACTGTTAGAGGATTCAGAGGTGGTATTGGGTTGGGAACCAGCACTGACTACCCAAGGGGGTGAAGTGCAGAATTTCTACTTAGGGTTACTGAGTCTCACTCTGGACAGAAATGCTTGGTGAAGAGATCCATTTTGCCTCTTGGTAATATCCAGTGAGCTTGAACTCCATCATAAGCCAATAGGGTAGTCCTGTGTCCAATCTGCTCTGTAAAGATCATGGGCATTCTATGCAAATGCAACAGCTATCTAAAACTAGGCAGCTATTGTGTCTTTGTTGCTGTAGAAAACTCATTTTATGTTCATCACTGCTACCTGGACAGATGTCAGTCTTAGCTTTCATCTTGCAGCTGTAGTGCCTCCTGAGGTCTCTGTGATTCAATGCCCTCGGCAGGGAAGGATCAGAAAGGCAGCTGCTCTTTGTTTTCTAGAAAAGCTGCTTATAGCTCAGGTGTCTTGTAGATATACCATTACCTAGGAATATATGATGGGTGCATAAAATAAACTATAGTTTTCATCTCATTTACCAGCCACGAGGTAATGTGAGGGACCTGAGGGACCTTGCCTACAACAGTCCATTGATTTCTTCATTGACTCACTGTTGACTCCTTAATAGATTCTCATTGGGTGATTTCAACAACTGAGGTGACAAAAAGACAGTAGTTGTTTCTAAAGAATTATTTTTCAATACTTGACTATTTAGGCTTGTTCAGATGATTACCTCTGTTATCCATTATAAAGGCCACTCTATCGACTTGGTCTTCCACCTGGATATGTAGTCACCTCTGTGCTGTTGGTGAAACTAGTCCCATAGTCTAATCACTATCTAATCCATTCCATTCTAGAGTTTTCCAAATTAAGATCTCCAGATCCTGAACTTGTTTAGTAAAGGCATGTAAGCTGGATCAACAGTAGTAATCTAATTACCATACAGGGCCACCTCCTATCTAGACATGGTGTGGATAACAGTGACCAACTAGGGATGGTTTATGATATGATCTTTATTAGAGTGCTTGATCATTTTTCCATCAGTTCTCCATCATTCATCTTATTAAATTAATAATTTTGTCATCAACTGTTAGAACATCCCGTGCTTAATAATGAAAGCCTTGTAAAATAAAAAACAGTCACTCTGAGCTCACATTAAGATTGAAACAACAAACTGAGCTCAACAAATTGGTCCCAGCACATTTTAGAAACTCTGTAAAGTAATAAATATAGATAGACATCAAATAAACCATTGTTTGCAGTGGAACTATACTCCCAGCACAGCTGTATTTACATATACTAACTACATAGTGTCACAGCTGCAAAGAAGTATGCATCTGCAACTCCACAGTAGAAACATTAAGGTTTCCTCAGCACTACAGTAAGGAAGTGATTCAATCGAAAGTTTTAAGATTCTTGAAAGTCACATTAAAAACATGCAGCAAATGAAACTAGCATTCAAGAAACCACATGCTCCAATTCTCTTTTCTTTTTTTACTCTTCTCTTCTCTTTTATCTTCTCTCTTCTCTTTTATCTTCTCTCTTCTCTTTTATCTTCTCTCTTCTCTTCTCTTCTCATACACCAGACTTCTATTTGGACGTGTGCAGCTTGCTATGACCAATAGCTCCATTGTTCTGAAAAGAGTAGCAAAACATCATTGCACAATAACCTTTTAAAAAATAAACATAAATTACATGAGCATTATTCTCACTGCAAGTCAGAGATTTCCTATAAGAAGAGAATATGTTTTTGCAGGTAGCTCTCTGGTGAATCTAATTAACTAGCAATGCTTTTTCCCTTGCCGAATGTGAGTTTGCCTGTCAATTCTTTTCAGATAAGGGTGAGTTTATTAAATAAGAAACTCTTCTAGGAGCACCCATCCAACTGAGCTTTGATTCAGCTTGATCATCAGTGAGCTGGTCTTAGAGTGACCTTTGCTCTTTTGAGTTTTCTAATGTTGTTATCTTGGATGGCCATCTTTAACCCAGTTATTTTTAGACAGCTGAGTTTTCAGTAGATACTGGATACAAATCTACATTCTTTGGTGTATATGGTGACATCCAGGTAATTAGCAAGTTCCTAGTTGTAAGTGTAAGTAAATCTGAGGAATTCGGTAGTGGAATTCATATATCCAATAAATTGATCAACCATGTTGTAGGGACTGTTCATAGGTTCATAGATTCACAGGTTGGTACTAGGCTATCAGCCCTAGCCATAACAATTTAAAAAAATGTCATCCAGGTATCATGAGGTATAATTTACAGTGGGAGAAGTAAGGATTGTCTTTGAAAATGAAAATAGCTTCCCAGTAATAAAGGACAAGGTTAGCAAAAACCGGGGCTCAGGCTGATCCCATGGCAGCACCCTGAATTTGCTTATAAAATTCCCTTTCAAAAAATAAGAAAATGTTATCTAAGACTAAATGCATTAACTTGTTGGTAACCTAATATCCTTTCCAGGTATGGATACCACCATATACACCAAAGAGGTAGATTTGTATCCAATATCTACCACAAACCCACCTTCAGTAACTCTTATTTATTTATACTACATGAGTTTCCATCCCTATAAACAAAAGGAAGGGTTGGTGAAAGGACAATTCATTAGGTCATCTTGTATGGTTTCCGATGATGTGCTTTTTCTATCCAAGGCCAACAAACTTACGAGCATGTTTATTGAGAGGAGATATCCTGTTGCCCTTTTGGACAAAATTATCAAAGAAGTGTCTGGCCACAGAAGTTCCAAGTTTAAACCCTTACTAGGAAATAATCTTGATTGCTTGATCTCCATTCAGACATCTATAGAGAAAACAAACCCTATTTTTGGGATAGTCCACTTATTTAAGATACCAAGGGGCAACACATGAAGTTTTTAACATTATTCAGAGCAGCTGGAATTTTTTTAAAACAAACACAGATGTCCTTAACAGCTTGGGTGAACAACATGTTTTTGTTCATACGTCCTCTAAAATTTAAGGACATATTAGAAAGAGGGCGGCCACGGTGGAGCAGCGGTTAGCATTGCCACCTCACAGCAAGAGGTTCTCCGGTTCGATCCTCGGCTGAGGTGCCTTCTGTGCGGAGTCTGCATGTCCTCCCTGTGGTCACGTGGGTTTCCTCCAGGTGCTCCAGTTTCCTCCCAAAGACATGTTGCAGGTGGATTGGACACTGTAAATTGGCCCTAGGTGTGAGTGTGTGCGTGTGTGTGTGCCTTCTGTGGAAGGTTGGGTGCCAGGCTGGCAACTCGACACTGTAAAACTCCACTGCCAATCATGAGCAGACAGGTGATCCACTGTGGTGACCCCTAACTGGGAAAAGCCAAAAGAGGAAGATTAGAAAGAGTGTTAACATCCATCATGACAACATCCATGATAAAAAGCATACCACTAAATGTGAAAAATGTTCATATTGTTCTTTTATATTAGAAAGGGACAGTATATCTTTGAATAACTTTGTCAAAGTTCAGCTTCACAGAGGCAATATGAGCAGAGTGGTCTACTTAGCTTATCATGACTGTTGCCCTGCATTTTACATCAGGAAGACTGAATGCACTCTCAAAAAGAGAATATCCTAACATCTATACAACATTAGAATAAAAAATTAAAAATGCTTTATATAAGCCTTCTATGTCTTGTTGTCACTTTAAGAAGTTTTTATTTGGGATTCTGAATAATGTTGAGCCTAGCTTGAGGGGTGGTGCCTGGGAAACCAACCTGAAATATAGAGACTTTTATTGGCAGATCAGGCTGGATGCTTCATACAAACCAGACATTAATGATCTTTTTCTATTTATCCAGTCCTAAAATTGAGGACTGCTAAACTTTAATAATCATTATTCATTTTATGTCATCTTGCATGATTCTTATTACTTTTCCTACGTAGGCTGGTCATTTTGTTTTAAACAATTTTATTATTTTAAAGAAATAAATATAAACAATTACATGTTCTTTTCACATAAAGATATTTACAATTAAAAAAGTGTTCACATAAGCATTCACATAACAATGTTTAACAAATAAAGTGAAATTACTAAAACTATATACAAAGACATCCACTGAATATCATTAAGTTGCCTAGTATTTGATTATTCCATATATATAACACGTAGAGAGGTTGAAATTTGATTTATATGATATCATTGTCAATTTATTTTCAACAAATTCTGTAGATTAACCCATATATGATAGCTATAAGTTTTTTCTAGATGTTCTAGATGTCATTGTTGCAATCTGCAATTGACAAACATCCATTAGAATTTTCTTAAAATCATTATAGGAAGGAGGGAATTCAGATATCCAGTTTCTTGTTAAAGTTTTCCTGGCTACTGCCATTACTGCCCAAAATAAAGAATGTTTAACTTTTTTTACACAACCAGGTATGGGTGTATTGAAGAGTACTAATGATTTGGTCAAAATAAAATTATCTGTGAATATGGCTTGTAGGAGTTCTTTAATGTTTTCCCAAAATACACTTAAAGCAGGGCAGTCATAAAACATATGGTTCCAGTCAATGTTAGTGTTAGACTTACATCTGTTGCAAATATTTAGCTTACCATTAATTTTGTCATTAGTTGAGGAGTGTAGAAGGATCTATATAAAAATCTCCAGGAATATATTTTCCATTTAAGTGAAAGTGTTGTTTTCCCTGCAGATTCTAATATATTTGTTTTATCTAGATCACTTGGAAGTGTGTTATTAACTGTATAAAAATGGTTCCAGAAATTAGCAGGATATGTGTCTTCTCTGATAAGTCTGTATATAAATGCCATGTCTGAGTTTTTTTATGTTGAATAACTGAATTAAATAAATCTAGCAGTATACTAGTGACCTGTTTATTAGCAGAAGTGATCAGGTCCATCTTATTTTGTAAGAATAGTCTGAGGGATTGTATGTTAAACCATAGTGAGTTGTCTAACTGATATTCACTTATTATCTGATCTACATCCTTCACTCTATCATCTGTAATAAGTTGAAACCAATACAAAAGACCTTTTTGTTTAAGCAAGGTAATTTTATCTATATTGGAGGATTGTAAGGATTCTTGAGTAAAGGCTATTGGGAAAATTGTAAAAAAAAAGTTCCTTGCACTTAGTGTGTTTAAATATAAAGTTTCTAAAATGTATTAGTATGTTGTGTAAGTAGCTAAATTAATGTTTGGATATGCTGTGTAACATGAAGTAATCTTTAAGTATCCATAATATTGGGTTATTTATTAATTCTAATTTGTATGGCTGCGATTTCGATATTAATAGCATAGCTAAGGATTCCCAGAATATTTTCCATTTGGCCTGATATGGTGTATCTAAAAGTTGTGCTATGGACCTAATAATAGCTGCATTAAAATAAAGGTTCATATCAAGAAATGCTATGCCCCCTTTGTTCCAACTATGAAGGTGATGTTTGAGTGCTATTCTAGGTTTCCTGGGAAACCAAAAAAACTTTAATAACAGAGAATTGATCTTATTAATGAAAACTTTACTGGCAAGTATTAAAATAGATTGTATAATATAGAGAATTTTAGGAAAGATTATCATTTTAATGATAGTTAACCTTTCCTCAGTTGTAAATATACTTGTATTCCATTTTGTTAATAAAGTTTGAATATTTACATAACATCTATTATAATTTAGTTTTGTGATTAATTTAATATCTTTAGCAAGAAGGATGCCTAAATATGTTATTTGATCTGTGATGTATTTATTAGTGTCTTTGTTAATGTTTCTCTTATTATTGTTTAAATAGATAGGTAGGATCTTAGTTTTATTATCATTGAATATCAGTCCAGATATAAATTGAAATGTGTTAACAGCTTCAAATAAGGCTGTTATGGAAGAATTATCTCCTTTAGTAGTGATGAGCACATCATCAGCAAATAACTGAATTTTAGAAGTTATTTCGTCACTAATTTCCAAACCTTCTATGTTTTTATTTCCTTGTATATCGTTAGCCCATGGTTCCATTATGAGAGTAAACAATAAGGGAGATAAGGGATAGCCTTGTTTTGTTCCTTTAGTGATGGGTATTTGAGTCGATGTGTATGATCCAATTTGGATGTAAGCCAGAGTGCCTTTATAAAGGTGTAACAGTAAATTAATAAAATTATCTGAAAAGCTTAAACATTTTAATAATGTGAATAGATAATCCCAATGTATTGAATCAAATGCTGAGTTAATGTTAAGACAAACCAGCGACAAGTTTTTTTTCTTTCAGTGTAAATAATCAATTAAAATAAGAGACTGTTTGGTGTTATCATATGTACTTCTGTTAGTTACAAAACCTGTTTGGTCATCATTAATTAACTGGGATAAGACTTTTTTTAGTCTAGCAGCATAGATGTTCATAAACATTTTGCAATCAATATTTAAAAGAGTTATGGGCTTATATGATGTACATAATTTAGGGTCCTTACTAGATTTAAGAATGGGTGAAATACAAGTATATTTCAGGATGGGGCAAAATAATGTCATTCTGGGCTTTATGGAATATATTATGTAGTAAAGAAATAGCTGTTTTAGGCATGATTTTATACAATTCAGGTATGATGCCATCATTGCCTGGTGCTTTGTTCTGTTTAAATTTGTTAATTTGAGTTTGTATGTCCAGTAAAGATATCTGTTTATCTATGATTTCTGACTGTTGTTTGTTGAGTGTGACATACAGTTTTTTTTAATGTATTGTTTTATCTTATCTAATGGTTGAATGATCTGAGATGTTTGATTTATCGTGTGAAAATGATGTCTAAATTCATCAATTATGTCATGTATATTATAAACCTTTTTCTTTTTTCTAGACGAATATATTTCTTTAATATGATTATGTTTGTTGATTCTTTTTGTTTTATTTGCAAGATTAGTTAAATGTTTTGGGTTTATTGAATATGCTAGGAATTTAAATTTCTCTAAGGAAATCATAGTTTTATAATGCAAGATTGCACTATATTCTTCCTTAGTTTTATTTATTCCATCTCTAATATTATTAGATGCAGACCCGTCATTAATTTTAAGATGTAATCTATCTAATTTGTCTTGTATTTTTTTTTTAAATCTTCGTCCCAGGACTTCCTTTTGTTATAATACCATTTATTTATTTGTCCGTATAAATACGCTTTTAATGCATCCCATACATAAATATCATGAGAGCTGGATGTTAGAATGATTTTTATAAAATGTTATGTTTCTTCTTCAAAAAAATGTTTGAAATTCTTTTAATCGAGTTATATATGCAGGTATTCGTCTTATATGAGTCATTGGGGTATCATTTAAATAAAGCTCAAATATAATTGTATTATGATCTGAAATAGTAGATATCTTTTTAAGAGTGAATTTTGTGTTGGCCAAAATCTATATAAAAAGGAAGTTGTATTTAGCCAGATGAAAGCTTAAACTGTCGAACATTATTGGATTATTGTACTCATTATATTCTACTCGTTGTGCCGTCCTGTACCTTCGTTATCATTATGTTGTTGTTTTGCTGTGAGTTTTTCATGATCTGAAATAGGGCAAGACACAATCTTGGTGTTTTTTAAATCATTTATTATTTGTGTGGATATGATTACCCTATCTATTCTAGAGTATGATTTGAATCTATTAGAACAGAATGTAAATTGAGGTGAGCTCAGGTCTGTGTAGTCATTAATATCTTTTAGATGATATATATCCATGAATTGTATTAGTTGTTTAGCTTGTGAGGATATTTTCCTTTTTCCTGAAGTGCTAGAGTCCTTTTCATTTAAAACACAGTTAAAATCCCCTGCCATAATAATATTACCCTCAGATTGAGATAAAATTTGGTTCAGTTGTTGTTTAATAGTGCTGGTTCCAATACCCGGTAACCAATAATTGTTTACTAAAGTGAAAATTTTTGTATTTATTTTAATTGTCACCAAGCACAACATCCCTTAATCATCTTGATAAGATTTAATAATTCTAGGTAAAGGGAGAGTTTTATTCCAGAGAATTGCTATTCCTCTTTTTTTCTTTTTAGAATGTTCATAACTGGCAATGACTATATATTTAATAATATTTAAAAAGTTGATATTTTCTTTTAAAATATGTGTTTCTTGTAGAAATATTATGTTTGGTTTGTGTATATTTAAGTATTTAAGTAAACTTCCTCTTTTAATAGGGTTATTCAGACCATTTATGTTGATTGATAAACCTTTCAGTGAAGTCATAATATCTCTATAAATGCGTAAGAAATTCTTGTGATTTGTGTGTTATCTTGATTATGTTTTATATAATCCTCTCCAAAATATTTGTTATGCAAATTATAGTCTTTGTCTGTTACCATATGATATACTGCATGTGTTATACAATTCTTGCAACTTATAATTATATGCATTTGAATTAAGATGGATGTCAGGAAGAACTTATTAAGAAAATTGAATGTGTAAAGGTGATAAAAAATGGGGTAGCTACCCACCTGGAGTTGTAAACTCCTTGTCCCAGTGATATCTGTCACTCGGATCAAACCTCTACCCAGCAGCAGCAAAAAACAGTCTCCACTGTATATAAATGTGAGATAGGTAAAATAATAACTCGATATATATTTACATATTCATTAAAACAAGTCGAACAGATCTTTAATCAGTGTAACTCACCTGATATTACTTATAACAAAATGTAATTCGGAATAAACCTCTAACTGTAGCAACTAAACATAACCTTCACTATATATAAATGTTAAACATACAAAATATTAACTCTATATATGATTGCATATTCATTAACACAGGTAAGGCATAGTTATAATCAGTGTAACTCATCAAGTATTGCTTAAACCATTTCATCATTCAGAACTGACCTTTAAACAACAGCAACAGAACATATCTTTGTATATAGAAATTAAACAAATTAAATAATAACTTCATATGTGATTATATGTACCTTAAAACTGGCCTGAAATCTATGAAAGCAGCATTCTGATATAGAAGCTTGTCAACTGAAGTTACTACTAGCCATTTAACACATATGTTATATGTTGGTGTAATATTTAAAACAAATCAATATGAGTATCAGAGTGAAAGGTCAGGTGACACCATAAACACTTATGATAGAAAATACCATCATGCATTGTGCTTATTTTAACCCATATTATTTTCTATCTAGCTATCAGCCTCTGAATGGAAAATCAATTGTAATTTGTAATAAGATTAGTTTATCTTGTTAAGTAAGGCACAACAATATAAATAACATGGGATACATTTAAAAAAATGCACACTTACTTTTCCCTTTTTTCCTTCCCCTTCAGTTTACCATAAACATAAATAAAAATAAGATAATTGAAGATTTCTTTCTTGAGAATCAAACTGAGTCCAAATGGTGTATAATCAGCAAGTTTAAAATACATTTTTAAAGTAAATACAACCTTTCCCAGTGTTTCTAATGCTTTTTCAACTAAATTACATGTATTGACTTCCTGGTTGAGCAGGTCAGTTAGCTCTGACGTTATCAAAATGCGTCACGATGTTGTGGAGTTCATTCGAGAATGCAGAGAACATTTTTAGTGAAAATAAGGTAATTCATGAAGAAATAAGCTTGTGGACATCAAGCTCGAGCTTCTCAAAGTCTCTGAAAGATGTTTTTTCATCATTTTGAGTGAGAAAATTCATTGCTTGAATCTAATTGAGTTCTGACTGAGAGTGCTACTGAAACAACTCAAGATATAAATTGATAAGTATATTTTTTGGCACTTCTTTCGAAAGTTCTACAATATTCTAATTGCTTTTGCTTGATTGATTTAAGATCATATTTGCTGGCTTCTGATCTTTGTTGAAAGTGTTATTTTACTGAGTGGAAAGTGCTATTTTCCCCCACCCTTAATCCTGGTCTGTTAAATAGGGGGCAAACAACTTGTGTGTTTTTATCTGATTGTCCCAAGGCTTGCTTGTATAATTAAGATTCCCTGTTTGTTACCACTGCATTCATTGCTTGAATCTAATTGAGTTCTGACTGAGAGTGCTACTGAAACAACTCAATGTATAAATTGATAAGTATATTTTTGGCACTTCTTTCCAAAGTTCTACAGTATTCTAATTGCTTTTGCTTGATTGATTTAAGATCATATTTGCTGGCTTCTGATCTGTGTTGAAAGTGTTATTTTTCTGAGTGGAAAGTGCTATTTTCCCCCACCCTTAATCCTGCTCTGTTAAATACTGGCCAAACAACTTGTGTATTTTATCTGATTGTCTCAAGGCTTGCTAGTATAATTAAGATTCCCTGTTTGTTCCCTGTTCATTCATTGCTTGAATCTAATTGAGTTCTGACTGAGAGTTCTATTGAAACAACTCAAGATATAAACTGATAAGTATATTTTTAGCACTTCTTTCCAAAGTTCTACAGTATTCTAATTGCTTTTGCTTGATTGATTTAAGATCATATTTTCTGGCTTCTGATCTGTTTTGAAAGTGCTATTTTTCTGAGTGGAAAGTGCTATTTTTCCCCATGCTTAGTCCTGCTCTGTTAAATACACAACAAACAACCTGTGTTTTATCTGATTGCCACCAAGACTTGCTAATATAATGTTTGTTGTTGCTTACACCGATTTCATCAATCTAATTGAGTTCTGACTGAGTGTGTGTGCTACTGAAACAACTCAAGATATAAATTGATAAGTATATTTTTTGGCACTTCTTTCCAAAGTTCTACAGTATTCTAATTGCTTTTGCTTGATTGATTTAAGATCATATTTGCTGGCTTCTGGTCTGTGTTGAAAGTATTATTTTTTTCTGAGTTGATTTTTCCCTCACCCTGCCCTCCCTATTGGTGTTTTCTTTTTATACTTGGCGGGTTTGCAATTGCCCGCCCCTATTGTATATTTGATCTGTGACACTCCTCCCAGTCTAGTGTCTTTAGCTCATTCTAACTAATACAGAGAGAAAAAAAACATTTTTTGCACTTTATTCATCTGCTTACTGTGTTTGTGTTTCTTCCTACTTTATTATTTATTTTGCTCTTGCTGCCTGTTCTTAAAAGTACTTAATAGCATTTATTCTGCTGCATTTATTACTGCTTGTTAGTAGCCGATTAAATTGTAACTGTTATTCTAAGCCTTTGGATTACACACTTGGGCTTTAGACCAGTTGTTTCACATTAGGAAGGTTTATGGTCTGCACTGTTGTGGCAGGACAGGAAGCTTACATCCTTCTGAGTTGGGAGTTGCTGATTGAAGGCTTAGTGTCTGTTCTAAAGTGTATTAGTTCTGGTTTAAGCACTTGGGCTTTGGGACAGTTTTTTTACATTAAGAAGGTGTGGTCTGCACTCTTGTGGGAGGCTGGATTCTGCCCTTCTGAGCTGGGATTTTCTGGTCACAGGCTTATTGTGCCTGCTTATTTGATCTGTTTCTTTCTGAAAATGGTGCGCTTTGTTGCTGCAGCATAGACCAGATTCAGGCCTGCTGAATCTAGCTTTGTTTGTATAACTTGAGCACTGACCCAGGTCATCTTTTTTGGAGAAGGTCTCCTGCACCCTAGCAGCAGGAGTGTGCAGTTAGAACTTGTCTGTTTGAAGACTGCTGGAGCAGGGCTCAGTTTTGAGCTTTTTTCTGGTTAATTGGGTAACTTGTTTAAATCAGTTGTTCGTTTTCTATTGTTTTATATATATAAAAATTGCATTCTATTCATCTGCTTTTACTGTATTTGTGTTTCTTCCTACTTTATTACTAGTGGTATTGACTACAACTCTGATCTGAGATATATAACAATAAGTATCCTTTTCTGTGTATTTAAAGAGTTTTTTTGATTGTATCTGCTTTATTTTCTGAAAAAATATATACTTGTTTCCCAGCTTTCTAAGCTAGTATAGTCCAGTTTTCAGGTTAAGTGCTGAATTCAGGGCTGTGTTACAAATCTCTGTGTTTGCCCATACCTTACCTGGATAGAAGGAAGTTTCTCTGTTCACCTGTGAGAGAGGGGAGCTTTGAGCAGCCTATCTGTCCCTGGAGGAGTGGTTTCAGCCCAGAAATTAGTAGTTTATTGGCAATTTTGGGCTAATTTATATCTCTTTCATTTCCCTGCTATAAATCCTGCATTTGCCCTGTTTTGCATTCCACGCAGCACCAGTTAGCTAGGGTATAACTATTCCTGGCTCCACAAAGTCTCCTCTTCAATTTTTCCCTTGGAACTAGACAAACTTTCAACTTAAGCACTCAAGCCATTAATTTCTCTGCCCAGCACTTGCTCAAAACTCATAGCAGCACTTATAAACCCTAACACTAGACCCTCCTATACTCTACAGAAGGACAAAGCTCTCTATTCAACCTTACCAGCCATTCAGTAAAACAGTTCACTGTACCTATCCAGGCATGTCCAAAGGGCAGTTTCAAGCGTACTCTCCAGTCCAACTGGTGAATCTGGGCATTTTGAGGCAATGTTACAACTGCCTCATGTGCACAGACAACCCTCTCCTCCTACCACCAAACACTAATACATGTGAGAGATGCAATTATACAGCCAAACTGGAGGCTAAGCTCTCTCAACCCAAGGCTGGATCAGATAGTCAAGAGGAGAAGGGAAATACTTGCATCACACCACCAGTCTGACATAGACCCATTAAACCAGCACCAGCAAAAAACACACATAAATACACGAAAACATACTTGGAGGCTCTAAATAAAAATCTGCAAAAGCAATAGAGACCTCCAAAGCAGACATCCAAGCAATCTCCACCCCCCAACACAAATCATGAAACACATACTTCACAAAACCAGTGTGCCATGCATCACAGCCCTCAAGGCAAAATAACATACCCAACATACTAGTAATAGGTGACTCTATAGTCAGGCACACTGACGTCCCACTCACTAGGCTGAATAAGGAGAAGGTTACTGTTAGCTCCCTGTCGGGTGCCAGGATCTGCCACATAACACAAGCACTCAGGTCACTCCAGAACAAGTACAAATACAACTCTGTCATTGCCCATGTTGGCGTGAATGACCTGAGCTGTACTTCCCTGGACTACATGAAAAGAGACATGGAAGAGCTCTCTGATCTTGTAGCCCAGGCCAGTATGACCCTGACCCTGAGTAGCATCCTGCCTCACCAAGAATGATACCACAGTATAAAGAAAAAATTATCAATTTCAACAATTGGCTAAGTTTCTGGTGTCATTCAAAGGGGATCCAGTGTCTGTCCACCTGGGATGACATGCTCAACAAGCCATGCTGCTTCACTAGAGACAGCTTGCACCTGTCACCCTTAGGCTTTCGAATACTGGCCAAGGCTCTTGCCACCCCCATAGTGCCTTTTTTAGGCAAGGCTCAAAAGACAAACCCACCGCCATAAATAGCACAAGTAACAAAAAACTGAGGGTGATGCTACTCAATGCCGAAGTCTAAGCCACTAAATGCATGCACTCGAGGCACTCCTCAGTATGGAGAAAATCGATATATGTGCAGTAACAGAAACCTGGTTTAAGACACCAGAGAGCACCCCAGCACTACCAGGCTACAACTCATACCATACATTTCGGCCACAGAACCCAGACCAAAATACAAAAGGCAGGGGTGTATCCATATTCATCAAGGATACCCACACCTCCAGGTTAGTGGCACAGCACGATGCTTCAGAGATCATCCACGTGCAACTAACAACGGGCAAAACTGCAATTCAAATTGTAGCTTGTGACAGATCACCCACCATGTCCCAGGACCCCCATTCTGCATTTCTGGAAACACTGGGAAATATAAAGGTCCTACCAAACACCCTAATATTGGGTGATTTCAATTACCCAAACATTAATTGGGAGAACTACTCAAGTACTAACTCCCTTACTCAACATTTCCTAGACTTTATAAACTCAAACGCCCTGGATCAACTGGTCAGCACTCCTACCAGAGGTGACAACATATTGGACCTGGTCATCACCAACATGGGCGACCGTTGCTCCACACCAGAGGTCAACCCCTCACTGGTTAGATCTGACCATAAACAAATCACTTTGGATATCCACATTCCACCCCCACCCCCAGACAAGGAAATCACCGTGAAAAACTTTTCAAAAGCAAACCACGTTACTTAAGACCGAGGTGGAAAGTTTGAAAGCCCCCATGCTAAAGGATAACATTGTCCAAGCTGCAAAATCCTTTACTAATGCATTCTATGGGTACCTACAAGAATGCATGGATCGTGCTATCCCAAGCAAAACCAAGACTCCCTCCTCCAAGAAAAGGAAACCAGTCTGGTGGACTCCTGCCATAAACAAGCTATACAATAGAAGGAAGAAACTAGTACAGAAAAGAGTAAAATCCCAAGAAGGGAAGATATCCCTGATCAGTATCAGCAAGAAACTACGATTCCTCATAAAATCATCCAAGGCGAGTTTCGAAAGAAAAATTGCCAAGGACTCCAAAGATAACCACAAGGCATTGTTTAGCTATGTCAAGAATCTAAGTGGCAATGCTCATATCTGCTCAAAGTTAGTGCAGAATGGTACAAAATACACTGAACCGACCGATATTGCCAACATCCTGGCAGACAGGTTCAGTGCAAACTTCACCCCCCTCTCACCCCCAAAAGGGCCCATAACCATACCAGAAGAATGCTTCTGAAATCACACTCAAGTTAAAACAGCCCTCTCCAAAGCCAAAAACACAGCATCAATGGGACCAGACGGAGTCCCAGGCTGCGTCCTACACGAGCTCAAAGATGAACTAATCCCTCACCTAAACACACTGTTCAAACTCAACCTCTCCACAGGTTACATACCCATAGAGTGGTGCACAGCAATGGCTATTCCACTCCACAAAGGTGGAGCCACAACAAACCCCAGGAACTATTGCCCTATAAGCCTGACTAGCTTGGTCTGCAAGGCTATGGAGCACATCATCATGGAACTCATTAACAGAGACATTTCGGCTTCCAATGAAAATATCTTCAGCTTCGCAGGGAACAAAAGGTGTGTTTTCACCTGTGCTTTCTTCAATTCTTTTATCAAAGGTAGGAATATTTTTTCTTTTTGCTAAAATTGCTGATGAATAATCATTGTCAAAACATATTGTAACTTCATTTAATTTAATTGGTGACTTGGACCAGGCAGTTTTTAACACTAATTCCTTGTCTGAGGATGAGAGGAATTTGACAATGATAGATCCAGGTAGCTTTTTGTAAGCAGTATTCACTGTGGCAAGGGAACGATGTGCCCTTTCAATACCAAAGGACATAGCTTCAGTAAGATCAAGAGTCTTAGGTAATCAAGTATTGAGAAAGTTAGTCATGTTGTTCTCTTCTGTGCCTTCTGGTAGTCCAAATATTCTTAGGTTGTTGCATCTGGATTTGTTTTCTAGATCATCTAACTTATTTTGTAGAGAAGTATTTTGTTTGAGTAAGAATTCCACATTGTTTTCATTTTCAATAATACTCCCATCCATATCGGTCAGAGCTTCTTCAATACCTGTTATCTGTGATTTTTGTTGTAACAAGTCTTGGTAAAGTAAATCCATTTGTTTGGTAGTTTTTTCCTTGAAATTATTTATTTTCATATCTAGCTTATCAATGTTTGTAGTAAGATCCTGTATATTTGTTATCAAAGTCTGAATCTCTCTTTTGAGGCTGGAATCTTGGTTGCTGGATTTAATGAGGCTCATGATGAATTCTTTCAGATGAGGAGACGTTATCCAGGAATAATTTGACAAGAAAATCTGCCTTTTTTGTTTTTAACTAGATATTATTGTAGATGAAGTTAAGTTCTTTCAAATCATATATAAAAGTATTTTCAATGTTTAGTTTGAAGGCAGAATTCCTGTCAGAATAATATTTCTTTAGTGGAGCTGTTGAAATCTGCTGCTACTCAGAGCCCATCTTGGCCACGCCCCCCAGGCTGGTCATTTTTGATGTAGCAGTTGTTAGTTTAAGTGTTTTATGAGCCTGTGCCTTTAAATTGGTCTTATTCATTAAAGTGATTTATATGTATTTAATTAGCAGGAAGCAACTGTAATTTCTTCTGATGATGTCCATTCTATTGGATTACTGGATGAAAGCAGCTAACAATAATTATTTTTCTAGTCTTTTGACTTTTTTATTTTTTTTTTGCTTTTCCATTTATGGTGCTTAGATTGCAACTTGTACACCCAATTTACAGATTCACATGATGCTGTTGTTTCTGGTTTGTGTTTTCGTGTGAGCTAGCCTCTTGTCTGCTAATGTAAACTTCAATTAAACAAAAAACAGAAAGAAAGAAAGAAAGAAAGAAAGAAAGAAAGAAAGAAAGAAAGAAAGAAAGAAAGGGGGGGTGACAAAGGCCAGACTTCTCAACTGTCCAGATTTTTGCAGCATGTTCAGATTTTTGCATAATTTTTGGTCTGTTCCTCTTAAAATGTGGGGATTACTGGCAATAACTGAGGATTGAAATCACTAAATAATAATATACATTTGAGTTTCAGACTTCATATCCTTCAGAAAATGCGTGCTGACACAAAGATTTATTGTGCTAAGAAGTTCAGATGTATGCTAAAGGCTCAAAAATAGGAACATATTTAAAACACTGCTGTTATAAAATTAGAAAATTGCTAGAATAAAAGGATTTGTTTTAGTATAGATTTTCTGAAGTTAATAAAGTCTGAAACTCAATGTATGTCATTATTTAGTGACTTTAATCCCCAATGATTGTCAACAAACCACAAGTTTTATGAGTAAGAAAGCAAAAAACAAGGTAAATATCATCATCATCATCAGCAGCAGCAGCAGCCATTCTCTCTCTCACATAGCTGATCTAGTCCAAGAAATCATCATCATCAACCCCCATTTTCCTATTTTCTACATGGGGACGGGGTGTCGTGTTACTTGTTGCCTTCACTCCCTCTTCAGTGGCACTCTTCTACCTTCTTTGACAGTTATGCTTAACTGTTGTGGGTCTTTTCTCACACAAGTCATCTACTTCTGTGCTGGATACCTTCATTTCATCTTGCCTTCTTCATGTCTGTCCCAAATCTTCTTCACCAGATTGTCTTCGGCTTTCCTGCACAAGTGCCTGAACCACCATAATCCATTATCTTTGACTTTTTCTGGAACTGGAGCTACTTTGGCTTCTGCTCTTATGTCTTTATTTCTTTGTCTGTCCCACAGTGTGCATCCTACCACCTGTCTCAGGCACTTCATCTCCATCACATCTAGCTACCTCAACTGCTCTAGCTTTACTGCCCAGGCTTCTGTAACATACAGTACTACTGGTCACATCACTGTCTTGTGCACCTTACTTTTAAGATTCTCTGGCATTCTTCTGTCATACACTACTACTGGCACTCTATTGCCAGTTGGCTGTGGCCCCTTTGATTCTAACTTTGACCTCCTCATTCAGACTTCCCTTCTCCTCTACTACCCCTCCCATATACTTGAAGGTGTTAACCCATTCCACTTTTTTCCCTTCTATCTTAGTTCTCATCTTGTTCTGATTTACCCCATTGCCTGCCACTACAACTGTCTTACCTGTACTCAGTTTCATCCAATGTGCCTTAAGTTTTGCATTCCATTCATAGGTTCATAGGTGGGTACTAGGCTATTAGCCCTAGGGCCTATATAAGCCTAGCCAAAAAGATACCCTGGCTTTCGCCATCCAAGAAAATAATTTTCCTGTGCCCCTGTCAAGCAGAGCCACCACAGAAGTGATCCCTGGGGTGAATTTCCTATTTCCCATCCAGTCATCAAGATTTCCCCCTACCCTTTGCTGAAGTTCTTTCTCAGAGACTGCCTGTAATGCCATATCATCTGCTACATACATAAACTTTGTTGATCTGTCCCCTCCAACCTGTTTGCTAATGTAATCCATCACTAGTATGAACAACAGTGGGTTCAGAGCTGAGCACTGATGTACATCCACTCCCACTGGGAACCCCTCTGTAAGATCGAACATGGTTTGTACTTGAGTCATTGGGTCCTTGTGCATAGCATGCATTAGTTCTGCCAATGTTTCTGGGACTTCAACCACAAGACTGTCCAAGACAATTTTTTGAAAATCTTATATTTTAAATATGAAATGCTTTCTCCAACTCCATTTACATATACTACAGCAAGTTTGAAACATTAGATGTAGGAACTATTTTACATCTAAAATATTAAAAATAATAATAATAATAATAGAGTAATAAAAAAGTAAGCAAAACACAACAATTTTAGAGATAGCCCATTCTCCAGGTGCAATAATGCCCTCCAGGGTGTGTGCTATTGTGTAAATAATGCCCTTCCAGGGGTGTAGGGTCTCAGAACACCCCCAGGTGTGTATTTAGAAAGTAACATACACCCTGTTGGACATTATTATTTGCTGCATATCTACAAAGAGCATAATTATATGCTTTATAAAAATGTAACAAGGAAAACTGACCAATCAAATTACTAGCTTATGATATATCAGGTGTGTCGGTGCATTCTAGTTTATGAAAGAAAGTTAGTGCAAAGCCACCTAGAGCTCATATTCAGTTACAATGCCCTACTCTTTCATAAACTTCAGAATCCCATAGGTAGCTATTTTTTTCTCACCACTAACTCTTGCATTCAGTGAAGAAGAATCTATGGTAAATGAACACATATCTTTAACAAAAACAAAGCAGAAAATGGCTTCTTAAAATGACAAAGAACCAAGAGTCCAAAAATAAAAAAAGGTTAGCAGGAAAATTGAAAACATAAGAACTATGCTAGAAAGGTGGTAAAATATAAAAGAAAAAAATAACCTTAATTTAAACAAATATCCATAACTTTTGCTAAAACTTAACATTTTGAACTCACACTTTCAACATGCTACCAATAGATTACTACCACCTGAACTATGATACTGAATTATTGCAGCCTGGATCCAAAATGAGATTTGTGAGATTGGCAATGAAACCTTTAAAAAGGAAATTGCACAATGGCGATATAAATAGACAGAAGGGTCCCTAAAATGACTACCCTGAAAATGTTATGCCAAAATTCCTTTCAGTTATACAGTTATAATCCTGTAAAATAGTTAAAATGGACAACATATGATATGACATTTTAAAACAAAATTGCTCAGTATCAACATAACAGTTAGACAAAAGGATACCTAAATGACTACCATGAAAATTTTACATCAAACTCTTTTTTTTATTATTATTATTATTGTTTTATTTGTTTGAAATATTAAATTCAATAAAGGCCCATAATTCTGCCAAAACATATCATTTTAGCTCAATTTTTCAACATGCTATCTAGGAGTCAGCACCATCTTGAACTATGACACAAAGTTAATACAACTTGCATTCAAAACGGGATTGGCAACAATGACCACAAAACAACACTTAAAATGAAACTGCACAATGGGACATAGCAGATAAACAAAAGTTCCTAAAATGACTACCCTGAAATTTTCATATAAAAATTCCATATATTTAAAAAGTTATAGCACTGCATAGCAATTAGTTACAAAGGGCAGAGGAACTGTTTTTACACTACAAAACATACAATAATTTATTTATTTATTTATTTATTTGTTAACCAGGGGTGTCTGACTGAGCCGAAAAGGCCCTTTTTCAGCAGAGGCCCGGGGAGAAAAGCTCCACATAGAAAAATTACAGATACATTCAGTTATTTAGTCATGATCAGTATACACACAAATTATAAAAGACATGTTTTTACAGTGGTATGGGGCACATCAACAATTACAGTGGAGAGAACAAACAAAAAAATATTCATTTAAAAATAAAGGTAATTAATAGATTTGTGGTGTACAGCTGAAATTTGGAACATAGGTAGAATACATACATAGTACACAGGTACAGTACATACATTGTAGATTAGCCATTGGTTGTGAGTAACATTGAAAACTATTATCAAGTGCTCTAGATTTAGTATGTATACCTTATCCACTTTCACTAGCCTGGGAAGCAATCATGGCACTGCCAACTCTGCTTGAGATGTTCCCTGATGAGGTCTTTAAAGGAGGCTTTGGATGATGTGTTTTGAATGCTAGTGGGGACAGAGTTTCATTTTTTAGCCACTGAACTACTATATAGCGCATCTCCAAAGCTATTGTAGCTGTTGGTGACTTCTAGTAGTAGTTTGCTTGATGATCTAAGAGGCCTTTTGGCTGAGTGATGTTGTACTAGGTTTTTGAGGGCAGGACACTTATTGGGGAGGTAATAGAATGACAGAGGCAGAGCTGATTATCGGTTAGGAGGTTGGGCAGTTCAAGCCAGTGGAGCTGTCTCAAAGCAGTACAGTGATGAGTTTTATATGAGCAATTTGCAGCAAAGCGGGCAATTCTGTTATAGCAGGCTTCCATTTTGCTTAGTTCAGTTTTATTGAGATTAGTCAGAATCGGAGATGCAGAGAGTAGGGTGGATAGAAGATGGGAGCGAGCAATGGCTGATCTTGTGTTGTTGGTAAGAAATGGTTTGATACGGTAGAGTGATCCCAGTTTGGCATGTACTTTTTTAATAGTTAAGTTGAGATGACTATCAAATTTTAGGTGGGAGTCTATGGTTATTCCCAATAGCTTAGCCTGTGCCACTAGAACGATTGGATTAGCATTTGTGGAGTAGATAGTGAATTGACTGTTATCAGTGTTTTTGTTAGAACTGGTTATAATCATAAGCTGAGTTTTCTTTGGATTTAGGATAAGTTGGGCTTTGGTAAGGTAGTTTTCAACGTCAGAGAATGCTAGTTGAGTTGTTTGCAGGAGGGTGGGAATGTTTTGTGCAGCACAGATTAAGGTAGTGTCATCTGCATACTGAATGATAGATGCATGCTGTGTGGAGGTATGGAGGTCATTTGTGAAGACTGTGAATAGTAGTGGTCCTACGATACAACCCTGTGGGACTCCTATAGCTATGGGCAGCATAGCCGGCCTTAGGCATAGGCCAACTAGGCGGCTGCCTAGGGCACCGCTCCAGCAGGGGTGCTTTTCCAGTATTTATTTGGTGTAGGTAGACCAGGATGGGGGCACCAGATAGTATGGTGGGGGGGCGCCATGGAGCCCTTTTGCCTAGGGCACCAGTTGATCTAAGGCCGCTCCTGATGGGCAGCTAAGGAGAGAAAGAATTTTCCCATTTCACAGCTTGGTACCTGTCAGTTAAGTAGCTTTGGAACCAGGTAAGAGTGGAATTTGATAGCTGATATTGGTTTAGTTTGTTTAGCAGGATTTGGTGTGAGACTGTGTCAAATGCTTTGGACATATCCAAAAAAAGAGTTGACACCTGTAGACCTTCATTTTTGAGACAGTTTACTGTGTTTGTGAAGCAGAGGAGGGCTATAGTGGTACTATGTGCAGGTCTGAAACCATGCTGAGTAGGTGACAGGATGTTGCAGTCTAGGAGATAGTTTAGCATCTGGGTATGGATGCATTTTTCTAGGATTTTGGCCAGGGGGGAGAGTAAAGCAATGGGTCTGTAGTTATTAATTTCAGTGGAGGTTCTGCCTTTATGCATGGGTGTAACATAGGATATTTTCCAGAGTTTGGGCATATAGTTTTCAACAATTGATCTGTTTATGAGAGTGGAGACTGGGATAGCAATAGCATCTGCTGTGAATTTCAAGAAATAGCTGGGGAGTAGGTCAGCTGCTGTTGATGAGGTTTTTAGTTTGGAGAGCATGCTTTTGATTGAAGTGGTGCAAACTGTTTTGAGGGTAAAGCTTGTATTAGTGTTATTTGTGTTGGGGGGGGGATAGTGAGGAAGGAACTGTCCTGTGATACTAAGGATAGAATTTAGTCCACAAAGTGGGAGTTGAATTGTGTTTCCATGGAAACTTTAGTGTCAGGGCTGGTTGGTTTGGGGGTAGCCTTTTGGGTGGATTTTAGTAGCTGGTTTACATTTTTCCAAACTATATGGGGGTTGTGTTGGTATTTAGTTTGTAATGTTGTGTAGTAGGATTTTTTGTCCAGCCTAATGCATTTTTTGCACAGTTGCGCAGTTCTTGGTACTTAGTTAGTCTTTGTGTTTCTTTGTTTTTTTGATAGTAAAGCCAGGCAGTGTCTCTGGACTTGAGGATATGTTTGGTTTCTTTACTGAGCCATGAGTTTGTAGAGGTTATAACCTTGATTTTGTGCAATGGAGCGACAGTGTCTAGGTGTTGTAGAAATGTTTATTTGAAATATGCTACAGCCTGGTCAAGTGGGAGGGTTTTTTGGGGGGGTCCAGTCACAGTTACAGAGTAAAGTGTTGAGGACCAAAGGAGAGAATTTTTTTGTGTTTCTAGTGAATATATAGTTAGTGGTTTTGCATATGCTTGTTCTACTACGTATAAAGTATATTATGTTGTGGTCACTTAAGGTGTCTGGGAGACTGCCTGTGTGAGGGTACAATGTGGGGTTGTTAGGACCCAGTGAAGGATGGATTCCCTTTTAGATTTTTTATCACATCTAGTTGGAATTTGGACTAGCTGCTGGTAGCCATGGAGATTTATTAGATTACTTGGTGGTTCTGATATACAGGTGAACCAATATAGATTGAAGTCCCCCAGAATATGGGCTTCTTGTGAGTATGTGGAAGAACACCAGGATAAGAAGTCTTCAAGGCTAGCAGGTGTATTACCAGGTGGAATATGGATCACAATTGTGGTGATGACCTTTTAAGGGTGAAGTTGAAGTTGTGAGATAAGTATGTCCCAATTATTGGGGGAAGGGTAGGAGTTTGGTAATTGATGGTCAGTTAAGTTGGATTTGTACAGTAAGGCAGTTCCACCCCCCTTACAAAGTGGTCTGTCTTGTCTAATGATATTGTAGCCAGTAGGGAGAACTTCTGAGTTAGCTATATTTTTATTTAGCCAGGTTTCTGTTAAATCAACTATGTCTGGGGAGTAGTGTGCTATTGTGGCCTGGAGTTCAGATATTTTATTTTTGATACTTCTAATATTAATATTTAGCATTAAAAGATGGTTGGTTTTGCTGCTGTTGTTGATTTGCCCAGGGATGAAGATATCTGATATTTGTGTTGGAGCAGTTTGTGTTCGACAGGATGGATTTGGGCCTGGGTTGGGGTAGATATCCCCACTTATGGTGAGCCTGGTGTTAAAATGGTGATACAGATGTTGGAGTTTGGTGAGGAGTGTGAGAAAGTATTGTGTTTTTTTAGAGTAGGAATGAGAGCATATGTGCTTAGTTCTGCATTGGTCTGTTATGTAGTTCTTGAACAATTGTGGGCAGATATTATTATAATGTGTGGTGTCTTTATATGACAGTGCATAATGTAGTGTTGTGCTACTAAGTTTAGGGATATTGCTAGAGTGATAACTTGTGGTGTTGTAAAGAATTATGAGAAGACAGACTAGACTTAGTTGTGTCATAGTCATGGTTATAAAGTTTAAGTTGGTTCTAGGTGGGGGGGTCTGAATAGGAATTATAGGGTTGCACTATATGAGGATGGGGAAGTAGTGTGGGTGATGTAAAAAATGCCTAGTGGGAATGAGAGCGATTGGGAGTATTTTGTGTGGAGCAAGTTGGTGTGGTATAATGTGATATGACTTGAGGAGCTGTGATTGATGGAGGTGATGTGAGGGTGAGCTGTGGGTGTGGCTGTGATTGCTATAAATGTACAGGTAGTATGGGTGGGAGGGAATAGGGGGCAGGGTAGGGGAGTGGAGAGAGCCCGAGCATTAGCGAGGGTGAACAGAGCGGGGCAGAACCCACCAAGACAAGAGAAAAAAGTATTACTTTACAAATCTGAACACTTTAAGCAAATCCCTGAGGTCTAATGGCTTACCAGCAAGCAGTATGTAATTGCTGAAGAGCACTTCTGTCCTGGTGGGAGACTAGAAATTTAAAGATGGCTCCATGCTCAGCAGGATTCTAATATAGACTTAGTATTGGGGAAGGGAGATAGCACAAGGGGTGTAAACCAGGTGGAATGCATAGAAACCAGAGAGGCAATCAGTGGAAATAAGTGAAGGCCTCAGAGGGGGTAAGTAATAATTCAAACTACCTGTAAAGTGAAGGAGGGAAGAGACAGCAAAGTTTATTAAGGTTGGGAGTGTGTCTTCACATTGACTTGCTGATTAGTAACCAGTTTGTGCACAGATTAGAGTAGGGAGATACATTAGCAATGAAGGGGAATGTATAGAGATGCATAATCATGCATACACTCCTATAGGCAAAAATCAAACTGCGAAAATAAAATATAGATCCAGTTTTATACAACTACATGAGTATGCAGATAGGCTAAATGCCCTGTCCCTCTGCTCAGTTTCATAAAGACTCCAGGCTAAAAGCCCTGTCCCTCTGCTCAGTTTCATACAGACTCCTCAGAGGTGACCTCTGTCTGGCATACAAAACAATCTCAGACCCCATCTTGATGGGACTGCTGCATATCCACAAGTCAAGCTCCACTCGAATAACCCGCACGCACAACCTCAACCTGGTCTATGACATCAGTAGGATTTGTTGGCGGGACAGATTTGTGTCCCAGAGACTCCCCCATCTGTGGAATAGTCTCTCACTCCACATCAAGTAGAGTATCTCATTATCCCTTTTTAAGCACAACCTGGATAACTGGATGGGAAACAGAAAATACACCCCTGGGTTTCAACCTGTCTTCCTGCTGGACAGGGCCTTTGAGTGCTGACTTGTCTAAACATGGGCTAAACTCTTGGCTAGGCTTATAAGAGCCTCAGGGCCAATAGCCTAGTAACTTCCTATGATCCTGTGATCCTATGATCTTTATCATTCACATCTCAAGTGCCTTATTGCAAATAAATTGATAAGTGCATATCAGTGATACTATATTGCTTGTAACTGTCATGGCATTATGTAGTACAGGCAGTCCTGCGTAGGTAGGCAATATATATCTGCATATACTATGTACAGTAAATGATAGTGGGCATGTTTTTAATCACCATATTTCCTTTGATTTTTAGTACATAGCTTGTATATGCAATTATATTATTGTATAAAGAGGTGAGCACATAACGTGTGTGTGTGTGTGTGTGTGTGTGTGTGTGTGTGTGTGTGTGTGTGTGTGTGTGTGTGTGTGTGTGTGTGTGTGTGTGTGTGTATGTGCACATGTATACATAAGCAGCACATTACAGAAAATAATTAGAAGTGTGTGTACTAGATGGGGTGACTACTGTGACAGGGCCTGCTTGTTTTCTTCACACTGTGTAAAGCCTACATCATAGTTATGGACATGGAGGAAGTAACTGAATGTTGCTTAATACTTACCTGTTAGTTTCACAGTGTTATAGTCTATCACTGAATGCTAACCATCCTGCATATCAGGTGCATATAATGTGATATTATCTGAATAGTTCTCTGTGACATGTTCATGTCTATAAACCTATAATGGATACCCAAAAAGTAAACAAGTATCAGAAGGCACATTTTCTGCTGCACATCACAAAAGGATACTGGAATGTTCATTTTGATTGTTTGATTATATCAAAGTGAGTTTGGGTGTTGTTTCATGCTGACAAATGGCTACATGAGGAAACTGATAATGATATTTGGGTGGTCAGTGTGCAGGCACCCCAACATAACTGCATCATTCCTGGAACTATACAGGCACAGTGGTGTTTGTTAGACAAATGAAGGAATCCATTACTTTATGATGAACCTCAGGAAAGCAATACTTATGGAATTGTGTTCCTTATGAAGTTCAACTGGCAAAACTCAAGACATGGACAACCTTTATGTTTCATTTCCTTCTTGTCTTTATTTTCCTTTACTGAATAAAACAATAGGTTTGTGGTAAAATGTATTTTACTTGCCTAAACTGATTTTTGCCTCTTCATTGAATAGAATGTGTAAATACATGTGTAAACTGCTACACTGCCCATTTTCTGTTCAGATATTGTATTCCATGGTACCAAATAAAAACTTACATAATGCTGCAAAAGTGGTCACTGATATATGCTGTCTGCCTGCTGTGGCTTGCCAGATAATTCAACTTGTTTAGCAATGCAATATGCATAGTTGCATAAATATCATATTTCTGTAAAGATGTCAAACATTGTCCACCCAGATATATTGTAGAATAGTGTTTTGCATCCCAGTCACAACAGAGTTCAGGAATGGTTCTTCAGATGGGTTACTCTGTAGCAAAGGAAATACAGGTTATTTTCCATAAAGGTTCTGCACACACACACACACACACACACACACACACACACACACACATATATATATATATATATATATATATATATATATATATATATATATACATACACTAAGAACATGACCGATGAAACCAAAGTAAAATAAACTTAGCAACATAAAAACTTGGTCAAATGGCTCATACACCTTCAAAAACCAAAAAAAAAGCAATAAACATGGAGACAGAAGTTAGTGCATTTGTCCTACTTTATTTAAAAGGAACTTCTTCAGAAACTATCTCCATTTAAAATCTACACCATTTAAATACTCCAGAATTTAACCCTCAAAAACCTGAAAACAAATCAGCTAACTAAAATCAGTCACATGACTAGAAACAAATGAAAGTTAAAAACACAATACATGTTACTATAGTAAACTACATAAAGTATAACCCATTAAAGGGTATATCATGTTAGATGTAATTAAATAACTTTATATTTTAACAAACATTTAATACGTATAGTTGTACTGAGCCCAGAAGGTTGATTGACTCAACTTTATTTGCCACATCATTTCTCGGGTCTCTAAGTAATCATTGCAACTATTAGGAAACCTACTTAACTCAACTTGTTCTAAAACAAAAAAATTAAATTTTCTGAAGTTTAAACACTGAAGATTGTGTTTAGCTAATGCCATCCTTAATTGCCTTAACATGCTCTCTGATGCGTATGTGTAATTCTCTAATACTTTTACCCATGTAAAAATGTGTACATGAACAGCATGTTGCTAAATACATTACGTTGTCACTTCTACAATTAAACCGTCCTGCAGCTGAAACAGTGTAAAATAAACTGCACTAACATTATTAAAAAATGGCACTGTTGGTACAAAAGAACGTACCTACTTTAAAACATAGTGTATTGGTGTCTCGACCAATATCAAATTCCAGTAACTTTCTGATGCTAAAATCTTTTTATATATAAATTTTGGAAACTCCACAACACTTTTGACTAAGTCAGAATTACCTTGTATGATTTTTCAATTGTTAATAATGATATTTTTTACTTTCTGAGAGTCAGTAGTCATACTTAAGGGGAAATGCCAAAGTTTTATCATTCATGTCAGAAGTAGTTTTATCTTTAGCAAGAAACCCCTTCAAAATAATAGGTGGAAATTTGTCCTGTCTTTGTAAAATGATGGAATCTATTATTTTGTCTGGATCTACCAAAGATATTCTCACAATAAAAACAACTTTTTAATGTATTTAACTTCTTTTAAAAAAGCATTGCTGTCACTAATCAAATGACACAAATAATTTGTCCCTTAAAGATATTAAATTTCATAAATTTATGGTGATTTCTTCAAAAGTAAAGGTAACTATTTCTGAAGTTGTTTTTCCTATAAACTGAACTAGAAAAAGATTAGTTATCTAAACCTAACACGATTGCTACATCTAAAAAGTTAACAATTACCAATACCACTTAAAGTAAAATTTAACGATGAAACAGTCTTATTTATTTGAGAAACAAATTCTTGAAAACTATCTATGCTGCCATTCCAAATAAAAAACAAATCATCAATATAATGTCAATAATGACTAATGTAAGAAAATAAATACATTTTAGTTAAACATTATCCTCCCACAAACAAAGCGGTAGGTTGGAAAAGCAGGTGCAACTTTGCACCCATGGCCACCCCTGAAACTTGTTGGTAAATATTTTTTAAGATTGAAACAAAATATTTTTAACACCATTTCTATTAAAGTCACTGTCAAATTAACTTTAATGTTGTCCCAACCACAAACTTTACCAAGATAACACTTTACATACTCATCTCCTTCAGTTTGATCTATGCTAGTACACAAAGCACTTTATGTATTTTGGGAATCCCAAAGATAACCCCCCAACTCAGACTGTTCTATACTTAAATATTCCAAAACTTCTAGATTTATGTAACCTTGATTACAAAGCTCAAATAAGTCAGTATCAATGTCATTAAAACTTCTGACAACTAAATTCATACTGACTTTTTGATAACTGGAATTATTTAACAAATTAATCGTATTATTCTGATATTGTTTTTCTTCCATAATTATCATTCCACAACCTTTATCACCCTTCATAAAGCAAAGCTGTCTGTTTTGTTTAAAAGTAGTCAAGGCCTGCTTTTCTTTGTAAATTAAATTAAAGTTATTATAAAAAGCTTTGGTGCAAACCATAAAGTCAAAATCTTTCTCACAAGTTTTGGCAAAAACTTGTAAAATGTTGTTTAACAATGGGTTGAAACAATGAGGTCTTTTTACAAAACATTCAGAAACCCCATCAACATCATTCAAAATATACCTTAAGTTAAGTTTACAAATAAACAACTTAAAAGTCTTTAATCAAAGGACTATCAAACGTTTTACAACTGGGAATAAAAGAAAAAACTGTTGAAAGTACAGAGTTCATTGTGACTAAAACAATAATCACTTAAATTAAAATGGGCCAATCAGAATTCATTTTTGTCTCTGTCCCCTGCATCCTTTCTTCTTGCTGGTATTCCATGTATTGTTCACACTGGGTAACCAAAGTTGATTGCCTCTTTGAAAAAACAAGGAAACCAAAGAAACAGAGTTGTAAGTCAATTTATTAGACTTGTCAGTAGATGGATTTTGACTGCGAGACACATTATTATAAGAAATGTTTTCATTCTGGGCAGCACTAGTTGAGTTGTTAACAATTTTTGAACTGGCAACATTAGGGACATGGATGGAATTAACAATAACCTGATAAGTCTCAGTTCCAGTTCTGAAATTAATATCAGCAATTATTTCACCCTCAGAATGTAAAGGGTAAGCTTGGTTACAAGTATGCTCAGAAGCATCCCTTGTAAGCTTTTTATTTTTTTCTGGCAAACAATGTAGCAACATGTCTTTATATTTTAATTGGAATACCTTTGTATACATAAGCAAAGTCATTGAAAAGCAGATGTTTAACAATACAATCATTTAAATGTTGGATTTCATCATAAATGAACTGAAGTTTAGAATTGCTGTGTTTTATTAAACACCGAATCATGCAGCTCTCAAGATACAAAATGTCTAGTTCTAATGACTTGTATTTAAACAATTTATTTTCTAGTTCATATATTAAGGACTTACAATTAGATGAAAATCCGTCTTTAGCTTCCATGGACATCAGACCCATTTTAGAAACTGTTAAGTCCACTGACCCACTCTTAGAAAAAGGATTAATTTTATGCTTGCCAATTAAGTTTTTTACAAAAATTTTAATACAAACTGCAATTAGGTACCACAGTAACATTACTCCCAGAAGATATACTGCTGGAAGGTGAAAGAAACTCAATGTTGGTGTTCATGTTAGAAGAAATAAATCTTTGGATAGTATTACAGCTCCTGCTGTTCCATTCAGAACTCAGTTTAAAATAAGTTGTAGTTTTTCCATTGTCTTGTTAACCATCTGAGTCAAACACCTAATTTCATCAGGAAGAGGATATAAGTTAGCATCCGGGTTCACATCCGAACTGAGAATAGTGCCACACAGTTCCCCAGAAGAAGGGATATGGTTGTTATCATTGGAATTCATATTGGTAAATGTGAAGCTGTTAAGCCAGTGAAAAAATAAATAAAAACTAAGAACACAACCACTGAAACCAAGGTAAAATAAACTTAGTAACCAAAAAATCTTGGTCTAACAGCTCACACACCTTCAGAAACCAACAAAGCAACAAAAATGGAGGTGGAGGTTAACAGTTTCATCCCACTTTATTTAAAAGTACTTCTTCAGACACTATATCCATTTAACCTGCCAAAACATGAAAACAAATCAGCTATCTAAAATCAATCACATGACTAGAAACAAATGAAAGTTAAAAACACAGTACATGTTACTATAATAAACTATATAAAGCATAACCATTAAAGAGTGCATCACGTTAGATATAATTAAATAACTTTATATTTTAACAAACATTTAATACTTATAGTTTCATTGAGCCCAGGAGGTTGATCAGCTCTTAACTGTATTTGCCACATCAGTTCTCAGGTCTCTAAATAATCATTGCAACCATTAGGAAACCTATTTAAGTCAACTTGATCTAAAACAAAAAAAGAAATTAAATTTAGATTTTAAATGGAGATAGTTTTGGAAGAAGTTCCTTTTAAATAAAGTGAGACAAAAGCACTAACTTCTGTCTCCATTTTTGTTGCTTTTTTGGTTTCTGAAGGTGTGTGAGCCATTTGACCAAGATTTTTTGGTTACTAAAGATATATATATATATACATATATATATATATATATACACACACACACACACACACACACACACACACACACACACACACACACACACACACACATAAAATTATATTATTAACTTGAACAAGAAGGTGTTTATGTGGTACTCCATGATACCAAATAAAGGATTATAGGTTCATACGTGAATACTAGGCTAACTGCCCTGATGGGTCATCTTACGCCTAGCCAGTATCCCACGATTAGAATTAAACCCTAGGCCTTGTATCTGTGAGGTGAAGATCTTAACCATTACGCCAAAGCCTTCTACAAAACTGGGAGTGTGCGAGATTAGAACCATGGCTCACCTTTATTGTGAGCACTATCTTATACTATTTGCCACAGGGAAGTTTTTTTAGGACCTGGGGTGAGTTTTATGGGGTGACTAAGCAAGTGAGGGTGGGAGGAAATGGTAAAGTAAGTGGTGGAGACCTTTGAGAGAGAGAGAGAAGTGGGAGTTTTGTTTGTGGATTTGTAGAGATAAGAAGGAGAAAGATTAACCTCAGGAGGAGCAGTGGCAAAGCCAAGAGTTGCTTGGATGAGCTTTTAGTTGAGATTTGAAGAGCTGCTGAGATTTGACTTACTCTGGTTGCAGTGGAATGGAATTCCAGATTGTTTTAACATATGTAGAGAATAGTGAGTTTCCTAAAGTGTTGTTTGATTTGGATGTAAGCAGTAGGAGCTTGGAGGGTGAGTTCAACGCTCTCAGTGGTGTGTAGAGTTTGGTTATATTATTTAGGGAAATAGTTACTTGGCTTGTAGATAATGAGTAGCTGACAATAGTTTAAACATAAGATTAGTTCTAGCCATTGTAGCTGACTAAGGGCAGGGAGTGATGTGTTCTGTAGTTGCAAGTTTAGCTATCGTCTAATATTGTTCTAGTTTTCCCAGAAGAGAAGCTTGTAATTTGGAAAGTATGGGAGCAGCATAGAGGAGTGCTAGGACAAGGTAAGTTGAGGCTATTTTTGTGTGTTTTAACAGGAATGTATGATCCTAGAAAGAGACATATTTTGGTGTGTTTTTTTTTTTCACTGCGTGCTGAATGTAGAAGTTGAATTTCAAGTTTTTGTCTATGTAAACACCTTGTAGTTTAGTCTGTGCGACCCAATAGAGATGGAATTAGTGGAGGTTATAGAGAAATGTGTTTTTAGAAGTGTAAGATGATTGGGAGTGAAAACTATTAATTTTGTTTTGGTGGGATTGAGGAGTAGCTGAGAGTTAGTTAGCAATGATGTGATTGAGGAAAAAGATTCATCGGTAAGTTGTTGCAGTGTTTTTATAGTTTGCGCACTATACAAATAAGTGTAGATCATCTGCAAATTGTATGATGGATGCATGAAGATATTGAACAGTAAATGGCCAAGGATGGAGCCTTTTGAGGCACCAACAGCTTCAAAAAGAAAGGTGTAGAACTGATTTTGCCATTTCACTACCTGGGAACTGCTATTAAGATAGCTATGAACTATGGAACCAGCTAAGGGATGAGTTATGGAGGCCTAGGAGTGATAGTCTGGACAAGATTTTATGATGAGAAATGATGTTAAAGGCCTTTGATATATCTAAGAACATAGCTGTTACTAGGTCACCTTTATTTCAGTGCATGTTTACTGTGTTGATGAAAATAAATAGTGCAGTGGTACTAGTATGATAAGGATGGAAACCATGTAGTGTGAGGGAGAGAAGTGGGTTTTGGTTTGAGGAGGAGAGAGGAGAGCTATTGGGTGGAAGTTAGTCTGTGGAACTGCCATCTTTGTGCAGTGATTAAATGCAGGATTTCTTCCACAGGAGTGGGACATAAGATTCTTTGATAAAGCAATTTATCAGGATTGAAACTGGATATGCAGTAGCTTTAGCTGCCATTTTTAAGTATTCAGTTGGTAAGTTTTCAGATATTAAGTTAGTAGGGTGAAGTTTAAGCAGGTAGTTTTTGATTGTAGAAGTGGAGACTGTTTGTTTTGGAGTTTTAAGAGGTCTTGGCTAGGGTCAGTTAGAAAAGTTAGTAAAGAATTCCTTTGCAAACAGTGAATAACATCAGCTAATTAGAGGGAGGAACTGAGAAACAGCATTCTTCGTTTAGCTCAAATTATTGGGAGGCATCTCTATTTAGCTGGAGTGCTTGTTTGGCTTGCTTGCTGTACTTTCCCTGAATATTGTTGATCTCTGTCTGAATTTTATTTTTCCCACCCACCCGCACAATTGTTGTTGTATTCTTAAACTTGCTGGCTTTAGAGTTGCCCGACCCTACTATAAATTTGATTTTGGACACTCTGCCAGTCCTATCTCATCAGCTCATTCTACTGAGTATGGAAAGATCAGTCGGGAAGGCCCACCCCTTTAGTTTTTAACCTTGAATTATCTTCTGTTTCCTCCTTTCCCACTTAATTAAGAAATGCACTTTATTCAGCTGCGTTTACTGTGTTTGCATTTCTTCCTACTTTATTACTTTATTTTGCTTTTGCTGCTTATTCTTAAAGGTGTTCAGTTGCATTTATTCCACTTCATTTATTGTTGCTTGTTTGTAGCCTGATTAAATTGTAACTGGTTTAAGCACTTGGGCTTCAGGCCAGTTATTTTACATTAAGAAGGATTTGTGCTCTACACTCTTGTGGGAGGAGACAGTAGCCTTTGCCCTTCTGAGCTGGGAATTGCTGACAAAGGCTTATTGTGGCTCTTGTTCTAAGTGTCTTTGTTCTGGTTTAAGCACTTGGGTTCCAAACCAGTTATTTTACATTAGGAAGATTTGTGGTCTAAACTCTTGTGGCAGGAGAGGATAGTCTACAACTTTCTAAGCTGGGAACTGCTGGATGAAGGCGTATTGTGTCTGCTATTCTGAAAGTGTCTTAGTTCTGGTTTAAGCACTTGGGCTCCAAACAAGTTATTTTACATTAGGAAGGTTTGTGGTCTAGACTCTTGTGGTAGAAAAGTGCCAGTAGCCTTTGCCCTTCTAAGCAGGGAATTGCTGGTGGAAAAATAAAATGCAGACAGAGATAAGCAATATTCAGGCAGGGTGAAGGCTTATTGTACCTGTTATTCTAAGTGTCTTTGTTCTGGTTTAAGCACTTGGGTTCCAGACCAGTTATTTCACACTAGGAAGGTTTGTGGTCTACACTCTTGTGGAAGTATTCTACTGAATTGCTGCTTTATTTAAACTGTTTTTGCTGTTTTGACTGTGATTATCTGCACTTCGAATTTCTAGTACTTCTGCATTTTATAGCATAGGCGAGATTCAGACATTAAGAAGGCCCCATGCACCCCTGTGACAGAATTGTGCAGCCTAGGACTCATCTGAGTTGGGGAATGCTGGAATAAGGCTCAGTCTCGGGCTTTCCCATTGGTTACTTTGTTTTAAAATCATTTAACTTCACTTGTATTTAAGCCTTGTGTTTGCACATAACTGCCCATCACACAACGGAGTGTAACTGAGTATAGCCATGCAAACAAGCAAATGCATAGAAAGACAATTTTCCCTAGATGTCTGCTAGGGAACCCTCCTAAACTCTCCTCCTTCACAGTGTACAGCACAGTTACACATTGCTGCCCTGTGAATAACTTAGTTGTGCATTGTGAAGCACTAATGCAGTTTTCTAACCCTAACCCTCCATAGAATAACTGCTTTTTGTTATTCTTGCAGCAAAACCTGGTCCATCTAGCCCACTTCCCACGAGTTACTCCAATATATACCTGCTATAATGGATGGACACTTTCCCACCATTTCTCCAGTCAGCTTGATTGACATGGGCATCCTGAGGCAATTTAACAATTGCCTCATGTATACTGACAACTAATTACTCCTAAAACAAACACAGCATGTGACAGATGGAGCTATACTATGAATTTGGAATTAGTTCTCTTACATAACAACAAACCAGATATTAGACAGGTTTTCAGCGCAAACACACACCACGTTTTGCACATAACAAGCTTATGACACGTAAACCCACATATATGGAGGTATTCACTAGAAACCTACCTAAAGGTCAAGGACCTCCAAAGCCCAGACCTACTGCACACACTGCAGACCAACAGAATCTACTACACATAATAATGCATACAACAGTGTCTCAACCAATAAGCCCCTAAGGCAAAACATCATAAGTGAATCCATAGTGAGACAGACAGATGTCCCCCTTATTAGACTGGACAAGGGGAAGGTCACGATCAGCCTGTCAAGTGCCAGGATCCATCAGATCACACACACACACACACACACACACACACACACACACACACACACACACACACACACACACACACACACACGCACACTCAAGTCTCTCAACAAGTACCATTATGACTTTGTCATAGTCCATGTTGGAGTGAATGACTTGAAACATACCTCATTGGACTACATATATATGAAGATAGAGGGACATGACTAAGCTCTCAAATTATGTGTCCCAGGCAAGTATGTCCCTAGCCCTAAGCAGCATTCTACCTTCCCCCAGGATGATGCCTTAATATAAACAAAAAATTATTGACTTCAACAATTGGCTTAACTTCTAGTGTCTGTCCAGGCTATCCAGTATCTGTCAACCTGGGAAGATATAGTCAACTGACCACGTTGCTTTGCCAGAGATGGACTTCACCTGTTGTCTCTTGGTCTTCAGTTAGTGGCAAAGGTACTTGCCTCCCCCATAGTGCCTTTTTAGGCAATGTCATAACAACAAAATTCCCAATGTAAAAAAATTCACTAGAGACAAATTAAGGTTATGATGCCTAATGCTAGGAGTGCAAATCGGAAACTGCACTCACTGGAAGCACTCCTTACCTTGGAAGATGCAGATGTCTGTGCAGTCATAGAGACATGGGTCAAGGATGCAGAGAGCACCCCAACCATGCAAGGCCACAATGCCTTCCACATGTTCAGACCTCAGAAAGAGCATGAAAGAACCAAAGGCAGAGGTGAATCCATCTTCATTAAAGACAAATACACCTCAAAAATGGTCAAACAGTATGACTCCCTAGAGCTACTCCACTTCCAACTAACTGTAGGCAAAACCCCCTTCCATATCATTGTTAGCTATAGGTCTCCCACCATGAACCATGAGAACCACTTTGCCTACCTGGACCTACTTGAGACACTCAGTATACAGTAAAACACCTTGGTCATGGGTGATTTCAACTATTCTTCCATCAGTTGGGAGTCACACATGAGCACAAACATACTCGTCCTAAGGTTCCTGGACTTTGTTAATAAAAATGTTCTGAAACAGATAATCTGCACACTCACAAGGGGCTTAAATGTCCTAGAATTAGTATTCATCAACATAGGGGGTCTCTGCACTACATCCAGTTTGTTGCTCTCCCTGGTAAGGTATGATCATAAATTAGTCTCATTCAAAGTAACAATCATAACTGACCCCCCTCCCCCCAAAAGCAAAAAGGATGAAACATTTCTCCAAATCAAACTATAGCCATCCTAAGTTTATGCTACCACTGTCAACAATGACTCCTATACAGAGGTGTACACAAATGCCCTGTATAAACCCTATACAAATGTATAGACTCAGCTGTACCTGAACAGATCAAAACAAGGTGTTCACAAAAAACAACTAAAAAACAAGCTACCCTGGTGGGCATCAAGTAAATAGGTTATATAACAAGGGGAAGAAACTAATGTTCAAGAACGAAGGGGGGAACTGACTCAGCAGAGGAAGGAGACCCTCCACAGCTTGAAGAAGCACATTAGATATCTTGTAAGGTCCTCTAAAGCCAATTATGAAGGTAAACTAGCATCCTTGGCTAAGGATAATCACAAGATATTCTTTAGCTATGTTAGAAATCTAAAAGGGAAGGCCCAGCTTATGGTGAACTAGTAGTGGACGGTACCCCTCATACTGATCCTGAGTACATTGCCAACTTGCTAGCAGACAGATTTGGCACAAACGTCACCTCTGTCCCTACCAGACATACCCTAAAGCATACCTGTCACCGGTCCTCTACCTAGTATCCCCAAAGAGCAGGTCATAACTGCACTCTCCACGGCCAAAAACACAGGGTCTGTGGGACCAGATAACATCTCAGGCTGCCTACTAAATGGTCTAGAACAGGACCTAGTGGAACCACTTAGCAATCTCTTCAACCACAGTCTAAGTACTGGCTTTGTCCCAGCAGAGTGGAAAACACCAACTGTAATTCCTTTACACAAAGGGGGTCCATCAACTGACCCTGGGAACTATATACTCATAAGCCTAACCAGCCTTATCTGAAAGGCTCTGGATAGAATCATCATGGATCTTATCAACAAAGATATAGGTGACCTTCAAACTTTTGAACCAAACCCAATTTGGCTTCATTAAAGATAGAGCATGCTTATTAAATCTGGTGGACTTCTTTGAGAATGTCACCAAAACCCTGGATGAAGTCAAAACAGTACATACAGCCTATCTTGACTTAGCCAAGGCTTTTGACACAATTCCCCACTCAGGCATTATTGAGAAACTCACCCTGCTGGGAACTAACCCATATGCCTCTAGATGGATAGCCAACTGGCTCATCGACCCCCTTAGTTCAAACCCTGCGGTGAGAGATTTGGGAACACAGGTTCATAGCAACCTTAACTTTGATCACCATGTGTACACAGTGGTAAGGAAGGTCTTTTACATTGCACATGTCATAAGTAAGGGCATCACATCCAGATCTAAGGATATTCAAACCCTGCGGTGAGAGATTTGGGAACACAGGTTCATAGCAACCTTAACTTTGATCACCATGTGTACACAGTGGTAAGGAAGGTCTTTTGCATTGCACATGTCATAAGTAAGGGCATCACATCCAGATCTAAGGATATTAGAACTCCCTTATACTCATTCTTCATCAGACCACTAATAGAGTACAATGCTTTCTTCTGTGTGTAGCTCACCAGTCACCTGCAGCAGCTGGAGAGATCTCAGACTTTTCTCACCAAGAAAATTCAGGGCCTTCAACACATGACCTACATGGATAGACTGAAGGACCTGTCACTGTACTCTGTATTTCATAGGCTGCTAAGAGGCGACTTGTGCCTGGCCTATGGAGCAGTCTCAGACCCAGCCCTAATGAAAATGCTGCACATCCGCAAGTCACATGGGATAAGATTCACTTGTTCTAGGGATCTTAACCTAGCCTGTGACATTAGCAGGACATGCTGGTGAGACAGATATGTCTCGCAGAGATGGCCACTTCTCTGGAACAAACTCCCAATTCACTTAAAACAGAGCTCCTCAATGACCCTGTTTAAGTGTAACTTTGGCAACTGGATGTGAGACTGTAAATCTACCCCGGGGAGTGTCACCTATGTCCCTCTTGGATAAGGGCAGTTGGTGCTGATCATAGACTCGCACTGCAAATATAGACCATACAACTTAGTCAATAAGGGAACAAGGGTATAACTTGACTAGGCTTCAAAAGGCCCTAGGGCCAATATCCTAGTAATCTTCTACGAATCTATAAACCCATGAAGCGTGAAGATGCTTGTTGATTTGAAAATATGAATAGCATTCATAATTATGCAAATCTCTCAAAAATGGAGTGACACCTACAAAACTGCCTTACAGAAAAATAAAGAGCACATCTGCACAAACAAAAGTCATACTGATATTTGTGGTCTATCTGCTATGGTTACAGAGATATTAATACTTAATTTTAAGAATTATAGAAGTAATTGTTCAATATAAAATTACTGTTATGTCTAGCTGCCATATTAATATTGCTATTGTGAAGAGGAGTGTGCACTGAGTTAAGTCTTATTTTAACTTTTTTTAAATTATTATACGTTTTGAGATATATGCATTTGTTTACATGTAAGTCGGACAACTACAGTTGTAGAATTTTATCTCAGGAGAAACCTGTCCAGACAGGAACGGTGCAGATGTGGGGAGATGTGAAATTTCACTGAAGCTGGGTGTGTAAGAATTAAACATTTTCCTATAAAAGGAAATGAAAACAGAAAAAAACTAAAGCAATAAGTAAAAAGGTCACACAGAAAAAACAATCGGTTAAAAAACAAAAAGAAAAATCTAGCAAAGCTGGACTTTTCACTGTGTGATTCCTTAAACCTCTTGCATTAGAGGTGACGTGGGGTATATGCAAATTACCCCATAAGGACATCAAGTGTTTCAAGCTAAATGGCAATTCTGAAATGAAAATAGTTCAAAAATGCAGTAGGTAAGCTTGTTTGTGACTGTATTGTGTAGTAAAGTATGTCATTGACCTAGAGGCCTTTTTAGAGATTATTTTTTCCTTTCATCAGTGTATTGCAGCAACAGCAGAGAAAACGTTCTGTAGCTACTTTCAACTACATTGGGAGATGAGTTTGAAAGTTCACTAGAGTTCACAAGGCCTTGATCTTTTCTTAAAATTGTGTGCATTAGCAACCCTGTGGAGATACAGATAAAAGTCATACATTTACAATGGATACAATATGGAAAAGCAGGTATCAAGAAGAAGGAATGCAGCAGCAGTGTGAGAAAATCAGAAATAATTAAAAAGATACATATATTTTTAACAAACATAAAAATATAGCTCAAGGGTACTTTGCTTTACATAATTTATTAGAGGGAATGTCAAAAGATATTTCTTTGTGAGAAAGCTGAGATCTATAAAGTCTTGCACTGGTAGAATTTCATGTTTACTAAAGTGATGAACTAACTGTGATTACTTTTTTCTTGCTAAAGGTCAGACTGGCTGTAGTTCAAAGAATTTTAATGCAATGTGCAATGCAAATTAAAGCAGGCAGGCACAATGCACAGAGTACAGGCAATTCAGAAGGCACAATGGAAAAATGCAGCATTATATCGTTTATGCAAATATATTTATTTATTCTTTGTTGACGAGTTTAGTCCCACTAAACTAGTGTCCAATTTTTAACTGAGCCCCGAGGTGGCATTTATACTACTAGGGGAAATTTGTCCAGGGCATCTGGGATCTTACCCTACTGTTTTCAATAGGTGCCGTGAGATGTTTTACATCTGCTTGAGCTACCTCCAACAGGTGTGAATTTTTATAACATGGTTTTAATGACTCACCTGAAGGATGGCATATTCAGGAGTGCAGTACCACCGTTATATTGTACTGTAACATCAGTAGTTGGTCTACCTAGTGTAGGAATAGAACCCAGAGCCTTCTGCATTAAAGACAAGTGTGTTACCTTTTGCAGCACTGACACTACAATGACCAAAAGTGATATCCAAATCAGAAACATCATACAAATGTGGCACACAGATTATACAAGTGACAATATCAAACATGGTTGAGTGATTCAGTAATGTATATAAGAGTTTTAGTAAGCAGTGGTGCAAACTTATTCTGAACACTGGAGTTTTACAGTGTACAGATGATTAGGGATGCTAGGAGTAGCAGCAACTATAGCAGAACAGTATATGACTGTATCAGTGGCCACTACTGGAAACAAGACCCATGGCATAGTGCATTGCAGCTCTCTGTGACACCACAGAAGGTACCATGACCACTTTACATATCTTCATAGGCCAGCAAATCATGGACCGGTGCAATGTGGGCAGGGAGAACATATGTGATCAAGTCAAACTCTGTTTCCCAGAAGCAGAATCAAGGAGGACGTGTTGCTTGACCTTCCTACTGGCCACAAAGGTATGTATAAGGTTAATTATCTTAGCAACTGGGACATTAGGGATATTGCACATGTCCACTACGCTAGTTCCTTGATAACATGTTGAAGCATGTGGAGCAGCATAGCTGTCTCTCCAGGACTGCAGAAGAGAAAACTACCACTATGCAGGTGTTTTACAGCATAATCTGTGTCCTTGTGGTCTTGGTGACCCCCAGTTGAGCACAGTGACACTTACAACTACCTGGTTGTAAGTAATGCCCAGGACATTATATATACTGTGCCCATGCCCTATCCATGTAGTCCCCATGATTCACATGTATGGTACACATCTAGTCTTCACCAATGTTTCATGTAGGAGGTTGTCCCACAAGATTATCTAGCTGGTAAGTGCACAAATAGGTAGGTTAGAAATGGCATTAGACACAGCTAACATGCAAGCAGGAAGCAGGTCACATATAATGTTATGCCTGTTGTGTGTTGTAGATGATTTTGTATATGTTCAGAAGCCATGAATGATAACCCTTATCCACAACCCACAAACCATGGCAGAGAAAATTTATTTTACACAGCTCATGCTGAAACACAGTATGTTATGGGACATGTGTTTGGATGGCTAAGGGATATTTCCAATGAATCATAACATCTGGTGGGACACTGAGCCCTGCAGTGAAATCACTTGTTGTGTGCCATGTTACCTAAATATGGCATGGTAAAACCAACTACTGGATCAGGGAAACTTTGTAGCAGGGCTCACCATCACTGTTAGTGGAAGAACAGGGTTTAGACTGTGGGAATAAACAGAAATTTGTGATACCACTTGTGAGGCAGAAGTGGGTACAATATATGGTGGCACTGGTAAAGAGGTGGCATTTGATCTACAGCTATGGACCATGACACAGACAACAGGCATTACTACAACCAGGCAATGCAATACAATGCATACACTGGTCAAACTATGCATTAGGATAAACCATATCAGTGCAGGTTACTGTCACTATTTTTTATTTTCACTTGTTTACTTGGGAAGGGACAAAGTAATAGGTGAAAGCAATACTATAACATGGGATAGGTAATTGGAGGTAAATTCTTTAGCCAAGTACTCTGGCTGGAAGCTGTGGAGAGTTGGGGATCACTTCCCACAGTAACAGGGTTGTGCTGTCCCCTCATGATCATTGGTGATGACCATTGTTAATTCTTGCAGTGTTGGGGTTTGATATGGTATCAGAGCGGTGAAGGCATAGAACTACAGGATCATGTGTGTGCACTCTGATGTGGTGTCCTGTGTCTGGAGCCTCATTGTCCATGACTCATATGAGAGCCACAAACATGGGTGGCACTACATTTCCCTACAGGTGATAACAAATGGGTGTGATTATGGGATCATTTGAACTACCTGATAGGGTGTATCAGGTACTGAGCCAAAGAACTATTGGTGCCCAAAAGTGGAATAACTCCAACAGCCACGAGAAGCACATTGCATGGCCATAGTTGACAGTAAAATCATCTCAACAGTGGTCTATGCAGAGTATGGTTAGCATGTGTCTGGCAACCTTGCATCTGGACCCTCCAATATTCATGAATGGCTTAGCCTGCAGAGGCAGACCAGAGGAGAGTTACCATATGTCTCATCATAGCACCCATGGAGGCAACATTCCCAACCTGTGATCTAAGCAGCACTGTCTGCTTCTTGCCCCTATATTCCATGTTACTCTATATGTGTTGAACATTGTCACTCAAGCCACAAATCACCTTCTCCATCTCCACACAGCTGTTGGTAGCAGCTGTCTGTGCCTGGATCATTGAACTGCACATCCACTGATTTATGCCAAGCATTGTAACCAGATCAGGACAGACATGGGGTCATGTTGACACCAAAAGCCCAATACCTCTCCCCTATGGTGACTATATATGCATGAGGGGCAGTGCGAATTTCAGATCCTATGTGGGCTAGAGATTCATGTGGAGCCAAGGAGGGGCCTACAGTTACACGATGTCTGCCATTTGCCTACTAATGCTATGAGATTAGCCTGTACCTCCAGAGGGGCCACTGACATGGGGGACGTGAGTGAGCCTTTCCACAAAAGTGCTGCGGACAATACCACTGTGCCATTGGACTGTACCATATGCATGTTGCCTTCATTATTATCTGCTAACATTGGGCATGTGCTCTCCTATTGTACTGGTCCCTCCACCAGGATAACAGTGAAAGCATAAACATATGATAGCTTTGACAGCACTCATACATATGTCAATGCTTCCCACCACATGGCATTCATAGTTGTAAACAATAGGATAAGAATATAGCATATTCAGACATAGTTACATTGACGTGTGATAGGTTGTTGCAGTTGTAGGCCAGGCACATATTAAAGTTCAGATATGCAGAAAGTCCTTGGCAAATCATTCCTATCATACATGCTGTAAAACTGCCAGCGCAGCTATCTGGAATTTTGTAAATAATTCTATGTCATTTGTGAATATTGATATGATTTTGTTTTAAATGCAAACAGCATGGCCATGTAGCATATAGATGCCCAGATGCAAGGTGGGGAACAAAAGGTGGGAGAGTCAGTAATTGGGAGTGACAAAATGCCAATAGTAGGTTGTCTTGAGGCAACAATGGTACCAAACTACCACAAGAGGTTATATCCCATCTTAGTGAATGGGAAAGAGGCCAATGCTAAGAGAGACACATCCTCTGACCTAATCACTGTGAAGCCTGCAATGGTTACAGAGGAGCACTACTTGCTTGAGCAGTCTACTCCAGTCAGAGCTTTAGGAGGACCCCATTCCAAATACCTTTGGGTAGGGTTCACCTTGACTGGGAGGGTGGAACAGGAATCCAGCAAGTAGGTGTGTTTGAGGATACCCCTGCAGATGTCCTGATAGGGAATAATTCTGATAATGCAGTACCATGTGTGTATGCAGTTACATGCAGTCAGGCTTGAAGACAAGCATGTGGGTCTGGTAGCCTGGGGGAGATCCAGACAGACTGCACACTTGCAGCCAGGACTGGTGAGGTGGTTACTTCAGGGAGGGATCTACCCTGTAGCAGTGATACTGAAGGTGAGCCACAGCCGCTTGTGGGTACTGATGATGCTTTGGACAGAGTGACTGCAAGGGCAGAGGTAAGTAGTAGTACCGAGGCTGACAGTGAGGCACTGCTGTCAGAGGATGTCAGACTTCCTGTGAAAGGGGAACTGGGAAGGTTACTAAGAGAGATTTGAGACAGGTTCAGCTCTCAGAACCTACATTACAAGGCCTGAGGGAGGTAGCTAGTGAAGCACCTGATTCTCAAGGAAAGGAGGACTCTGTATACTGAGGCAAAAGGTTACTGTACAGAGAGTGGACCCCGGAGGGGGGGGGGGTTAGAGAGTGAGAGAATACAACAGTTAGTATTTCCCAGGCCCTACCATCTGGCTCTTCTAGCCTTAGCCCATGATATTCCCTTTGCAAGTCATATAGGCATAAAACATATGAAGAGATGTATTATGCAAAACTTCTATTGGCCTGGGATTTCCAAAGATGTAACAGGGTACTGTAGGACCTGTGATCAGTGCCAAAAGGTAGGCAAGGCAGGATATAAGGTGAAAGCTCTTTTGATGCCTTTACCTGTGATTGAGGAGCCATTTCAGAGGATAGTTATGGATATTGTGGGGCTTCTAAGTACCCCAAGTTCCACAGGGAAAAAGTATATCCTAGTTGTAGTAAATTATGCTACCAGATACCCTGAGGCTATGGCTCTGTCCTCCAATGAGGCAGAAAAGGTGGCAAATGCTTTGTTAGAAATTTTCAGCAGGATAGGTTTTTCCAAAAGAAATACTGACTGACAGAGGTGCCAATTTCATGTCAGACCTGCTGGATTGTCTGCAGAAGTACTGTGGGGTGAAGCACCTAAAAACCACCCCATACCATCCCCAGACTAATGGTCTTCTTGAGAGGTTAAACTCTACGCTCAAGATGATGCTGCAGGCATTTGCAGACCAGTTTAAGAGAGAATGGGACAATACTTCCCATCTGTTGTTTGCTTACAGAGAGGTTCCCCAGGAATCCACATGTTTTTCACCCTTTGAGTTGTATGGGCATAGGGTGAGGGGACCTCTAGATTTGATTTGAGATGAGTGGGAGGTTGGGTGTGAATCTCACAAGGAGTCTGTTGTGGCATATGTGCTAAACTCCAGGACAAGGCTCAGGGAACTCATGGGCTTAGCTCAGGAGAACCTGGCAGAAGCCCAACAGCAGAAAAAGGTCTAGTATGATAGGAATGCTCGAGCTAGAGAGTATGCTGTAGGGCAACAGATAATGGTTCTCATTCCTTTTAGACACAACAAGCTGCAGGCAGTCTGCGAGAGACCCTACAATGTAGTAAGGAAGGTCAGTGATGTTAACTACATGGTAGAACTGCTAGGCAGGAGGCAGGGACACAAATTGTACCATGTTAACATGATGAAACCTTACCATGATAGGGAGGCCCTTGTGCTGAGTATTTGCAGTAGATGGCAAAAAGAGTCTGAGGGGAATCTAGTGACTCATCTCCTCAGTGAGGCTTGGACTGACACCTCAGTGTAAAGGGTAGCAATGTTCCAGCAGTTATTCCCTACCCAGGTTTGAGAAATCCGAGCAGTGTTACAGGAGTTTGGGGACATGTTCCATGGGAAACCAGGCTGCACCCACCTGGTGCAGCATCCTGTGGATACAGGACCCCAAAGGCCTATTAAGCAGGCCCCTTATAGGGTGCCTGAGAGAGTCAAACAGACTCTGAGGAAGGAAATACAGGAATTGTTGGAACTAGGGGTAATTCAGGAGCCCAACAGTCCCTGGGCCTCACCAATGGTGCTGATACCAAAGAAGGATGCCAGCACCAGGTTCTATGTGGACTACAGGAAATTAAATAGTCACACAGAGTCAGGTGCTTACCCCATGCCTAGGACAGATGAAGCCCTAGAGCAGCCAGGTGGGGCTAAGTATCTTACCACTATTGGTCTTACCCAATGGTTACCGGCAGATGCCCTTCACTCCCAGTGCTAGAGAGAGGTCAGCTTTTGTGACTCCTTTTGGCTTGTATGAGTTCACAAAGATGACGTTTGGGATGAAAAGTGTCCCAGCGACTTTCCAGAGGCTGGTAGATCATATCCTAGCAGGAGCAGGAGATTTTGCCTTTGCTTACCTAGATGATATTGCCATCTATAGCCATTCCTGGCAAGCGCACCCTCAGCATGTCAGGGAGGTGCTGGGCAGACTACAGAGGGCAGGGTTGACCATTAAACTCAGAAAATGTCAGGTGGGTATGGCAGTGGTCTCCTACCTGAGCCATAGAGTGGGGAGTGGTAAGATCAGGCCAGAACCTGCCAAGGTGGAAGCCATTCAGCCATGGCCTGCCCCTGTAACCAAAAAAGCAGGTGAGGGCATTCTTAGGGACAGAAGGGTTCTACTGAAAATGTGTCCCAAGTTATAGTACCATAGCTGCTACCCTCACAGACCTGAAAAAGAAAAACAGGCCAGGTAAGGTAGTGTGGAGCCCCACATGTGAGCAGGCATTCCAGAAGCTTAAAGGAGCTTTGGGAGGTCCCCCTGTGTTAGCCAGTCCATATTACAGCAAATAATTTGCTTTGCAGGTGGATGCTTCAAACCATGGGGTGGGGGCTGTACTTAGCCAGGTTTCCTCAGAGGGAGAAGAACACCCAGTGGCATATCTCAGTCATAGGCTCCACCCAGGGAGGAATGTTATGCAGCTGTAGAAAAGGAATGCCTAGCCACAGGGTGGGCACTGCAGAAACGTCAGCCTTATCTGTATGGAAGGAAATTCACTGCAGTTACAGACCACAATCCCTTAAATTGGCTACATCGAGCCAGCCAGCAAAATGCCAAGTTACTAAGGTGGAGCCTAGGCTTGCAAGCATATGATATGAGAGTGCAGTACTGCAGTGGAGTTAGCAATGCCAATGCAGATGGGCTCTCAAGACAGGGAATGGAGTAATGTATTCCCAGATAGGTTCACCCTCTCAAGCAATGTTTCTCAAGGGTTACTTAAAACACTAGCTTGCGTTTTTTGGGGGGAGGGGGATTGTGACACTGGAGCCCAGCTATCTGGAATTTTGTAAATAATTCTATGTCATTTGGGAATATTGATATGAGTTATACAGAACTGTATGTTATGTACTGAGCTTCAAGAATATGACTGCAGCATACCCTGCTGGAACATAGAAGATTAACTTACAAAACTTTAGGACAATAAGTTGAAATTAAGTGCTTTATGATGTGCTATAAAAGTTAGTTTCAGTGCAGCAAGCAGACACAATGTCTAGAGCTAGAAGTTTTTCTATTGTCTGAAAAGAAAAGTAATTACTAGGTTTAAAATGTAAAGTGTTTGATTGATTTATGACTTCCTAGCAGCTACACATTTCTGAGCATATTTGATAGATATGCATTTTTAACACAGAGATATTAGTTTCTATTAGCCTGTGAACTGAAGGCAGATGACAAAGAGTGATGTCATCAAAGTTAACCCAGCAGTAATGCTTGATATTAATTTAAGAATTCTCTCAGAGAGATACTTTGCATTTTGTGCTTTGTCTTGGCCCTAGCAAGAACATCCACTCATCTGCATTTGCTTTGCTCTGTAAGTAAGTGATTTAGGGCATAATATATTTTAGATATAGATAGGAATATACTAAATATTAACTTAGATGCTTTCGGTATTTATTGGAGACTGTCCTGCAATGTTGTTTTAAAATATTTACTGTGATTCTGAACTCTGAAGGAACTGTGTTTGTTTTCTGAGTATTGTCTTGTTCTTTTATTATTTATTATTAAATATATTTGAAGTTTTCAATTGTGGCTGGTTTGTTTAGAGATATTTAAGCCTCAGTGTACTTGCATATGTATTTGGTGACACTGTACACGCCACTCCTAAATAGCCTTGCTCTTGGTCAAAACTACCATTTGGATATTAGTAACATTACACAGTAGAATGGGACACCCTTTGTAAGGGCCTTATAGTAGCTGATAGGTAGGGGTTGGTGGCAGTAATAACTACCTTATAGTCTGGGAAGAAGGGAGCATAGCTAGTAAACCTGTTCCAGCCTTCCACAGTAGTGTCTGTGTGTTTGTATATAAATCAAATCTCAAAGTATGTGTGTGTGTGTCAGCTACTTGGGTAGGGACACATAGCACTGGTTGGACACAGAGGGTGCTGAAGGTCTTGGCTTGATCCCTCAGTTGAGATCTTAACCCTATAGCTGTGCCAGTGGGTAGTCTTATTGGGGATCTGGAGAAAGAGGGAGAAACCAGCCCCCAAACTGACTGTAATCTCTGTGTGCTTTTAAGGGAAATTGTACTTTACTGTGTGTGTACTTGTCATCCTCCCATTGTGTACATCCCTCACTGTTGCCAGTGGTGAGAATTGAGACTCCTTTTTACTGGGCCAGTGCAGGGTCATCACACATGTAGTGCAGAGTACCATACTGATGTGAGGAGAGCAGCAGTGCCCTAGTGCATCCCCTATAAAGACTCAGGTTGTCATTGCCAGCCCATTTGCTACATCTGTGCCATCCTTAGGTGTGAGAATCTATTTCCCCTACCCAGACAAGGACAACAGGAACTATTTGATCTCTGAAGCCATTTCTGTGTAGGCATCCCACCTTATAATGGTGGACATGTTCTTTTGGAATGTCCCATGCCTTGTCTTTTGTATGGCAAATCATATCAGTTATCCTTCACTGCACCTGTTGCATTGACCTATTGCAGCCATCCACAGGATTCACAACTTGCAATACATGTTGCCACACCTGCTGCTAATACATTTTGTCCATGGCACTTTTGCCCAGAAGACAAAGGCCATATGTATGAGGAGGACATGCAGTAACACCTGTATCTACTGAGAGAATGTTTCCAGATGCTGCCATTTTCAAGGGATGATAGCAAATGCTGAGCACCTTGGGATTCCACATGTCAGTTAGTGGTTGTGACAGGCAGACTGGGGAAGTAATTGCTTTATGACCATTGCCCCTTCCCCATTCTGCAGTTGGTTATTAGACCTCTAGAGTGCATATACTCACATGTGCACACTGAAACAGGGGGAATGGCTTCACTGCATTCCTTCCTGCATCTGCCTATTGATCCAGTGTATTGTTAGGTACACCTTGTTACTCACACCTCACAATGTGTTGCAATGCCTTGCCATATGTGCAGGGGTTATCAAGTTCCTTGTGGCAAGTTCTTCCCCTAAATGCCTGATGCCCATGGTGTGCCCCACCATAGATGGACATGACAGTGCCATGCCACTGTGGTGTGTTCACACTCACATATATCCCATGACATCTGTCTCACTGTGACTACCATCCAACATCCAGGTTTGGATTAAACTGCTGGAATATATAATCAAATGAGGTTTCTTCATTCACTATTTGTATCCCCAGGTCCACAGTGTTACTACTTAAAGTCCTGGATACAACAGTTTTTTCATATTTAAGTGTTTTGCACAACATCATGATAATAAGTTCCTTTTAGCAGGGGTTATTTTAATAAGGCCATTTAGTGCCACAGTCAGTGAATCGCAGCTGAAATGCAATGTGCTACTCACACTGAACAACACTGGCCATGCTCAGCACAATGCTAGGGAAACATGTTACCAATATGTAGAAATATACAGCCATTGTACTGCAGCACAGAAATTTGACAGTACCCTGTTACAGTGATACAGTCTGTATTTTGTGATGTATAAACATGCACTTGTGCACACTGGGCAACCATTTTGCTCATCAAGTGAACCAGACAAGGTAGACATGGCTTCCTTAGCATGGTGTGTCCGAGAAAGTAAGCTATTCTTGCTCTTACTGCATAGGGCTTTGCTGAGCACTTGCTGAGTGAGTATGATGGTTCCCTGTACAAGGTTAATGTCTTGCCCAAGCTTGCCAGGATATTGAGTGATGCCATTAGCACCAAATGTTCTGGTGAATAGTGCTGACTTAGGCAGAGTGACTTGCAGTAGCACCACTCTGACCTGCTTCAGTAGTATGAGGCAGAGGTTAGAGGTAACACATGGACTTGTACTGTAAGCATTTCCCCCTTCTTATTCTGTTACCTGGTGCACCTGTATACCTAGGTGTGCATAGTTTGTTTTACAGCTGCAGAAGAGAAAGAGCAGGCTGTAGCAGGAGGCATGAGCAGCTCACTTGGCAGCTGGGTGTGTATGCCCGGAGTAAGTCTCCACAATGAAACTGCACTTAGATGTGCACCATACATTGCTATAGTAATGTGCTTGCCTTTTCTTTTCCTTCTGCAGGTACAGTTTTGGTATGGAGATTGTGGCATGATGGCAGTCATTTCATTTTGTTACAGTTGATATCTCTAGTAACCGGTCATAAGTGGTTACTAGACCTGCCTACACTTTAGCCATACCTCTCAACCTCTCAGTGCTAGAAATCTGGACAAAGCCAAAAATAACAGGGGGCCAAAGGCCAAAATTAGGGAGAGATTTTAAATATTGCTCCTATAAACTTAGAAAATTGCTAGAATAACAAGGTTTTGATTATTATTTATTTGAAACTCAAATATCAGTTATTATTAGGTATTATTTAGTGACTTCAATCTTTAATGATTTGCCAGAAAACCACAGATTTTATGAGAAACAGACCAAAAATATGAGGCAAAAATCTGGACAGTCGAGAGGTATGATTAGCTACTTAGAAACCTAATTTGTTTTTGTTTATGGACAGACCAATTATATTGATTAATTTTGCTAATAGTAAGTCATGATGCATTTTAACAAATCCATTAAAGAAGTCAATGAATCTACCATTGACCTGTAAACTTTTTTATATTGCTCTCTCAGGATATTACTGCATAAATGCTGGTTGCACTTTGAGCTTTTTTATTTTAGTCATTTATTTATTTATTTGACATTTGTTTACTGGGATAGTCCACTGCTGTCTTTCGGCTTTTCCTGGTTAGGGGTCGCCTTAGCAGAACTCCGGTCCGCTAATGATTGGCAGTCGATTTTTACGTGCTCGCTTACCAGGTCTAAAACACAACCTTCAATGAAGGAACGCCCATTCATGCATGTTGACACACAGAAGACGCTCTAACTGAGAATCGAAGTGCAACGTCTAACTGTGAGGCGACAATGCTACCGCAGCACCACCACCGCAGTACTTGTTAAAGTTTACATCACAATCTGTATTAAAAATGGGTTCTTTTAACCCAGTTGTTTACTGGGATAGCCCAACTGGGTTAAAAGATCCCATTTTTAATACAGATTGTGATGTAAACTTTACAACAGTGAGTTTGGCTCAATACAAAATACAAGTGAATGCAGTGAATTACAAAGTACAGAACAAAATGAATACATGTGATGATACAGATGAGTCATCATTTTAACATTTTATTTATTTAGAATTTGTTTACTGGGAAAGTCTGACTGGGACAGAGCCCATTTTCAGCGGAGGCCCAGGGAGAAACACTCCAGATGCATGTCTTTGGAATGTGGGAGGAAACCTGAGCACCCAGAGGAAACATGTGAATGCAGGGAGGACTTGTAGACTCCGCAAAGAAAGCACCCCAGCCGAGAATTAAACCAAAGAACCTCTTGCTCTGAGGTGACAATGGTAACCACTGCACCACCCATGATGCAACATAATATAGGGCAAAGAATATATATACCAATATTACACAGATATTACAAAAAATGTTTTTTTAATTAGGTAGTGTTAGTTGAGGAAGATGGGTTAAGACAGTTTGATAGGAGAGGGGTATTTAGAGGGAGGGGGAAAGTGGAAGAGAGAAATTAATGAGGAGCAGTTCTGTAACTACTGGACATTTATAATTTTTTAACTGGGGTACAACACTGATCCATATGGACCATTTTTAGGTCAGAGTGCAACAAAACTGAGTGGTACATTCTTGTAAACATAAAAGAATAGTTGTCATGATATAATGTACAACTGTAGGAAACATTCAAACAGTAAAACATATTTACAATGTTTTCTTTGTTTTAAAGAAAGTGAGGGAAAAAGAAGACTACATAAGAAAGAAAATAAATGGTTAAAGTTTAAGCACAGCGTTTCTTTGGAGGAATATGGAACAGAGCAAGTTGGTAGATGAAGGAAATGGGGAGATACTATTGCATAGGAGCTGGTGTTTACACAAAAACATTAAATATACATTTTAGAGAGTGAAGTAGATTTTATGAGATAAGTTTGTTACAAATGGAGGTGTGACAGCTGTTTGACTAATTAGGCTGAAAGTAAATGAGGGAATTGGGGTGAAATCATTAAGATGCAAGTCTGAACATGGATGTTAAGTTGACAGTATTAAGTTGTGGTATTGGTATGAAACTATTTTCTGGAGGCATTTTTGAATGCATTTATTAGCACAGTGATCTGGATTTGGGGAAGGAGTTATCTTTTTAATGGCTGCAGGGAAGGATTCTGAATATTGTAGGGCAACTGCGGCTGGTGCAGTAAAGTCTAATCATGTTATTTTTTTAAAGGAAGACATGGATGTGGAAAATGATTTAAGGTTGTAGTCTGATGTCACATTGGTGAAGTGGCCTGCAAAGAATGTGAAGAACTCCAGTCTTAATAAATTACAGATTACTAAATACAGGAGTAGCTTACATGTTTGAGGGACAGGGAGCAATTTAACATTAGTTAGTACTTGACAGTGGTATTCTTTCTGTTGTTCTAGTGTGCTGAACTTATAAAACATTATGGGAGTGGTTTGTAGAAATAGCAATTTCTTTTTGGTGGCGGCTGTAGTTCTAAGGAGTGCATATTCCAGTTGAAATAGGAGCACTCCTTTCCTTTGCCTTTACCATAGTAATGCAGATACGTGCTTGTTGCATTTAATGATTACAGTTAATTTAGTACAGCATTCATAATCAGCCTCTTCATCACTTTTCCCAGTATTAGATACAGCATTAACAAGCCTGTATGCATATATATATATATATATATATATATATATATATATATATATATATATATATATATATATATATATATATATATATATATATATGTATATATATATATATATCTATATATATATATAAATATATATATATATATATATATATATTTCCAAGTTCGCTCATGTGCAGTTTCGGGCAACTGCACTTTCAACACTTTCGCCTTGAGATACTGAAATTCGAAATTTCAGTATTTCGAGATAGTGAAATGAAACCATATATTTGTATCCTTACTCTGATCACATCTGAAAATTGTTCTCTTATAGTCTACTATTAAAAGTAGTACTTTGCTGGAGAAACACTCTTTTCAGTAATAGGATCAATCCTAGCAGCTTTTCAAAATTTTATTTGACAAGTAATCTTTAATCTCCTTTTTTTTCTGTTGTCTTTTTTCTTGATTTGCCTGTGTTACTTGTTTTTTGGCTGATACGACACAGACATTTTAAAAGTTTTGCCAAGTTCCTTAACAAACACATAAATCATTTCAGACTTCATTGTCATTATTTTGGTCAATAGAATTGTGATATACATAGTGGTTATGAAGTTTAAATGTACACCACTGCCAACAAAATGTTGGAGCAATGGGTATATATATATATATATATATATATATATAGCTTTCTTTGTTTATCAAGGTAGAACACTGATCTGCATGGACCTTTTTCAGGCTAGGTTCATAAATGCAGCCTGATTAAGTGACTTGATCAGAATCACACAGTAGGCTAGTGGAGGCTGAAGGAATCAAACCCTGGAGTACTGGAAGGAGCTCATTAACAGCTAGTCTTAATCCTGTGTGCTAACTACTTTGAACCCTGCACCACTGCCACCAGTTATGTTTGCAAGTGGGTGATTGACTTTAAGAGCTTAAGCAAATATGCACTACTGTCTCATATTAAGACAAGCACTCATACCCATATAGACTTTAAACTGTACAGCTATAGAACAGAGTTATAATCACTGGCTCCACGGGATTTCTCCCACCTCAGTCAGAATCCAATACTTTCTAGTATAGTCTTATCAACAGCAGTTCAGCTATAAACTATTTAATACACATACATGCACACACACACACACACACACACACACACACACACACACACACACGCACACGCACATGCACACGCACATGCACACGTACATGCACATGCACATACACATACAGACACAGACACAAGCACGCACACACACAATATTTTTCTTTTTTAATTTCTCCAAGTCTTTTGGGTTTCTAATACCATGATGGGAATGGACCCCATTCCTAAGTCAATGTATGATTAAAGTTTATGAAATCAGTATTCTTTCAATCTTTGATGTCAGCCAGTAGTGCTCTTCGCAGCACCTGCAATGTGCCCAGTAATTACTCCTTCTGCAGTTCATATGGAGTTACATGTATTGTTAACATATCTAAATATGACTGTAAATTCTTTTTTATAAGACCCATTGTCCTCTTAATCATTTTGTATATCTTGTGTCTGGAAACTCTAGGTTTTTTGCATAATACCAACAAAGGAATGGACCAGAACCACTAGAGACCAAACCAATAAAGTTTAAAAACACAGCCAAATTCAAAATACTAAAGTTTTAGTGCTTTCATCAGAATGTATCATAGACTTTTTCAGAAACTTCCTTCTACAACAGTGAGGGGCTACTGATGCCTCTCTAGTGACAGTAACACTTTCTTGTATCAACAGTACATGTAAGTTCTCAGCTACTAAACACTCTTCTAATAAGCCTTCCTTTAACACATTATGCTGACATGATATAACTTGCTATATGTTATGAAAACAGCTGGAAATCATGATCAAAGAAAGAAAGAAGCATGGTGTGAAGAAAAAGGGAAATAAATATGCTGACACTAATATTCTGCTGTAGAGATACTGGTGGAGTTGCAAGGAGATGGGGAACAAATGAAGTGCTGTACACTGGAACATAATGCACAAAGATGTCAAGAAAAAATTGGACAAGTTTCATTGAATCTATAAATGACACTAACAGGCCTCTACAATTACCTTACCCAAATTCTTAATTCACCTTTTAATGCACCCCTGGAGCATCTTATGTTGTTCTTCACTCCGTTTTGCATAGTGATGAGGCATCCTAGAAGCTTACCACTCATTCTGTGAAGAAAAAGTTTGTAATAGCATTCCTAAACCTTCTCCCTTCTAGGATTATGTGTGTTTACTTCCTCTGTCTTCCCTGTCCTATTCTCTCAGCTTCACCACTTGCAGCTGTTCTTTAACTAGTCTATGCATTGAGAGTATACTAGATCAAATAACAGCACAGCTCATTCTGGTACCCTGTCTATTTTTTACTTGTGTTATAAATCTGAAACACCCCAATCATCTTATTATCTCCAGATTTGCTTTTACCCTTTTTCACCCTCACCAGCCTCCTCTGCATTATTTTCATTATCCTAACACACCTCTTCAAATAGGATACTCAAACATGGGCAGAGAATCCCAAATGTGGCCTCACCAGTTCCATAAAAGAAAGGAGGTGTATCCCTGGATTGCACTGCCCTTGCAATATAACTCTGTGTACTATTAGCTTTTATCATAGCTCTTTCATAGTGTGTTGAGTGTTTCAACTCTGGAATGACAATTATCCACATGGCCTTCTCTGCCTCCACCCACCCTTGTGAATTCCCTCTAGCATTTGTGCCCTAATAGAGTGTAACCAAGAGTGTATAACCTACTTCTTCATTTTGAAGTTGAACTGAGAGTCCTCTGCCCTTCTGCCAGCCACTGTGTTCATCTAGAGTTTGATTTCATCTCTGGTCATTGTGCCAGTATTGCTGTGAGAGATGAACAAGCATCACATTGTCCATCCTCTACAATATGTCAGACATTAATCACACTGACCCCCGTCCTGACTTCTCAGCTGTGTACCCCATCCCACTGGCATGGTTTTCAGTATCCACACCATCATGCTAAAGGCCACCTGAAGTCTAAATATAAGACATTCACCTGGATCCATTATATGGAGCTCAGATGAGACCATTAGTAGACCTGGATCTAAGTGGATCAGCAAGGCTTCCCGTAAGTGAATCCATGCTGCTGCCTTTCCAATGGGCAGTTTAAATTAAGGGATTCCATATATACTTCCAAAAGTTAGATTTCCATAGCCTTTACAGAACCGATGTTATGGACCTGTAGCTGTCAGTTTTTGTCAACACTTCCTTCCACACTTTGAAAACGATTGGGTAGGTTATAAGTGATGTATAATGTTTGCAACTGGGAGCGTCAGTATGATTTGTGATGTAAAATACTTGCAACTAGGATTGTGTCAGTGTGGTTTGTTTTCATTTATATAAATGGATGATTGCTTATATCATAAGTGATGGTTTAATAAAGATGTTTTGTGTTTAAAAAAGGGGGCAGGAATGGAATAATTTATGCAATGTTGCTTAGGTTATATGATATATAGCAGTATATGTGAAGCATAATGTTTGTTTATTTTAACTTGTTAATACAGTTTGATTACTTTTATATAAATGTAAATTGTGCCTATGTGTTTAAAAAGCACTTGGGGGATCACAATTTCCATCCTCCATGTATCTGGAAGTGTCTCCACTTTTCAGAATCAATACAGCTTCAACTGTGGCATATTTAGAATCCTCACTAGTTTCTTTAGCCCTCTTTGTAGAAGTTCTTCCAAGCTGCGAGCCATCTCTACGTTTAGGACATACATAGAGGAATATTCCAGTTATGGTAGATTACATGATATGGAGCCAGATTTTCTAAACAGAAACATTGGCCATTATTGTACTCTGTTGAACTTTGGGACATATCTAACTCAGAAGGTCAGCTACTGCCTGGAACACAGACACTGCGGAAACATGGGCCAACATTTATGGCACTTTGTTGTATGAGGATATAACCTTGACTGAGATTGTTCACATTCTCCAAGAGAAACAAGATGAAATCTATGAAAGTGGCGAGCTTCTTGAATAGTTAGTAACAGAAGTCTCTAAATCTCCAAAAATATGGAGAATTGTGACTAAATAAGATCAATTTCAACAAATATTGAGATATAAGGTCACATACTCAACCTCAGAGTCACTAGGAGCCATTGGTCTTTATTTATTACTTTAAACATAGTATGGTTCCTATAATAGGAAAGATATATCATTGTGACAGTAACAGTGTAAGAAATACTAAAGTTATAATATATGAACTATTGCCATTCACGAGTGTGTATTAGCATGCATTCAAAACACTCAGTTTTGATATTTTGTGATTGTGTTTTTCAGCATATTCATTGTTTCATTTTCAAGATTTATGCTTTCATATATTCACTGATATTACATCATGCTTCCATTTTTCGCTATTTGTAGGAACTCAAAAGTAAGCCCACAGAAGTTGCTCTAAAGGGGGTTTCCCCTTGTAAGAAAAAAATAAGTCAGATATAGCTCATCAAAGAATTCTGCTTCAAGTCTCATCAAAGGATGTTGCTTCAAGTCATAATTGCCCACACATTATTCCCTGAAACTGGTGTTTTTCAAAAACAGCAATTCTGAGGAATAATTCTATACCTATTTTTTCTGCAAAGGGCTGTACCCACCCATTCCCTAACCACTGCTACTAAACATATCAGCTCTGGGACTAACACATCTAACAGAAAGTAGTCATTTTGTGTTGGCAGCAATCACAAAAGCCAAATAGACGTTACTGAAATGTATAATTTCATCAAGGCTGTCTTTGAAAAATATGTGGTTTACAGATTATTTTATGAAAAATTATATTTCTTTCAAGGAAAAGTTCTGACTACTCTAAACATATTATCTCCTTCTTGTCCTGCTAAAACATGTACTAGAGTTCCCTATATAGAAGCAATGTTTACCTAACACCTTTTTAAAAACCACTAAGTTGTTGAACTGCTGTCAACAATGAAAAAGAATGAAGCATACCTATTTAGGAATGTTATATGACCAGGGTTATGCAGCTTCTAGCTATCAAAAAAACTTTACAATGTATTTATATTGTTACAGCAATTAAGATTTTTTTTTAAATACAAAAATCCTTGGTTGTATTAAAGTAGTCACAGCTTTACATCCTGTTTCCTAAAACAATTAAAGGACTATTAAAGGGAAAGGATCATTGTCATACCAGTAGTCATTCGGTCCCTTTCAGTCCTGCTTTGCCAGCCATATCTCAACAAATACCATGTGAGATGTAACTAGGGATACCACCAGTGGAATAACAATTAAAAAAATACTCATACTCAACTCTACAAAAACAAAACAATGTTTTTTAGTGCCAAACAAAGTTTACAAGCTCCATGAAGTCCTTAATAATTTACAGTTGCAGCAGCACAGTTCTTGAACAAGTTCCCTCACATCTTGGGTTCTAACTGGACTCATATTCAACATACATTTGGATAACACATGTAAAAAACAACTCACTCTTTTTACAACAATCCCCACCCCCACCCCCACCCCCGTCTGTCATACTAAGCCAGATCAGCCACAGCGTAAGTAATCCTTCTCCCCCGACATGAATTTGGCCTAACATTGGTTGCAGCAGCCTCTGCTAAAAATGCAGGTTCTTTACTCATTACACCAGAAATGAACTTGTATTACTCATAGATAAAGCTAAGTGTCTGCCTGTTAAACAAGAAGCAGACCTACTCATAGGGTCCCAGTTATGCAAGCTTTTTCAGGGTCACTTTCTTCTCCATTTAGTTTCAATAGTACGACCTCCCTCCACATACAACCTCAGTAACCTTGACCACTTTGGTTATCTGATGCTTCTTTCTCAATGCAAACTGCACACTTTCAACTACACTTTCTCTGTTCTTGGCCCTAAACCAAAGGAATCCCTCCTAGTCTTAAAGGCTTTCCCTCTAGTCTTATCCCAAATTTCATGGCCTGCAAAAGCAAAACTAGTTATCCAAGCTAGTTGCACATATAACCCACCTGGATGCAAAACGTTATCCTTCCTGCTCTTTCTTTTCACCTCATCTTCTGTACTCTGTAAGTCTCGTGACTTGCATCTAAACACAATTCAATCATGTTTACCAGCTCTGTGCAGAAACTGCAAATATTACGTATTGTATTTTTGAGCTTTACTAGTTTTGTTCATGTAAACTTAACTGCGTATGTACCCGTTGTTTTTTCATTCTAAGTGTGCTCATGTGATAACCCTGAGCTCGTGTGATAACCCTGAGTTGAGAGTGAAATTAGTCAAAACTGATCTATGTTCTACCCTGGTAAACAAATTATTTAAGTAAATAAATCAATAAATAAATATAAGTATTGCTTATAGGGCTAGTCTTTCATGTAAAATTAATTTTCTTAATATATTAAAAGCACTTCAGTTAAAAATATCCAGCAGGTACAGGAAGTGAAATATGCTTAAATATGTGAAGTGCCTGTTCTCATTAATCGGAAGTATGTGAAATGAACTAAAAAAGAAGTAGTCAGAAACTTCATTATGAAACAACATATATTCTTAGTATGTATAAAATGTATCATAAGAATATGAAAATAATGCTGAGTTATTTTATTTTTCAGCAACAAAGAGAAGTGGAAAAATAATGGTGGTACTCAAACAGTGGGGGTGAAGCAACAGTGCTGCAGAGAGGAGAATGCACTTATAAATTGTATATTTTATTATTGTTCCTACCTTCCTACTAAGATGTGCTAGATAACATCTGAGGACTGAGCATGCAATAAACAGAATGAGAGGGTATTGTTGGTCATGCACATGAAAAGCCCATTTGGCAGCCCTGTCACTTTGCAAGCAAGCATTTTCTGTGGGTCACTAGTCTTCCCTGGAGATTCAGTGGTAGAATGTATGCTCACCTGACATAATACCTTCACAACCCTCCAAAGAAGAGGTGAGCAAGCAAAGCCTCATTAATATCCACCCCCAAGCTGGTTGACCAATAGCCAGACCACTAGCTGAACCAGGCTCATTGTCAGCATAGGCATATGGTAGGAGGTATGGCCAGGGAGTCACCACAGCTGCATGCAGAAGCACAAACTTCTTGTTTGTTATGAAGACACTGTCCCTTCTATGCTGGCACTCTCCCTGAGACATTAACACTGTGTTATAAGGACTGGACTTAGAAAGTGTCCCCAGCCTCTCGCTTAAGTCAATGATACCTACTATTCATGGCAAGATTGTCTATCTTTCCATATCCTTTTCTCTGTTGGGAGAGCAAGAATGACCTGCCAACTCTAGCATGCCCTGCATTACTAACCCTTGAAGAGAAAGTGAAGTAAACACGTAACTATCATCATTCTTTTCTTCTCCCATTCCAGTTCCAGCAGGTACCCACGCACCTAATCATACTTAGGTTACCTGAGTTTTAGCCCTGTGCATCAGTGGAACTTTCACTATAGCTCCATGAATTACATTTGGATGAGGTTACAACCAGATGTAAAGAGCTGGCTATAACCTTTTCCATATAAAAAGCAAACAATAAAGCATTTTTTCTTCTTGGATGAAAATCTGTCACACCCCTCCGTGGTGCAGAGGTTGACATTGTTGCCTGACAGCAAGTGATTCTCTGGTTTGATTCTCGACTGAGGTGCCTTCTGTGCAGAGTCTGCATATCTTCCCTGAGCTTGCATGAATTTCCTCTGGGTACTCCAGTTTCCTCCCACATGTGTGGAACGTGTGTCCCTAAGTCCCTGACTACTAAGTCATCTCTAAGGGGTGTGTTGTCAATATGATAGTTACCAAAAGTGAATAACTTCCCGAAGAATACTATTATGCATTTCTTGGCATTTAGTTTTAGTCCATGGCTCTGACACCAGTTGTTTGTCTGTGTCAGTCTATCCTGGAGAACATTTGTGTCAGTGTGAGATTCACTGACGACACCTCCTAATTTGCAATCATCTGCAGATCTAGTCAGCCAGAGACCACTGACATTGGCCTTGACTTGAGAAGTAAATGCCAAAAAGCAGTGGTCCAAGGATTGATCCCTGAGGGACTCCACTTGTGACTGACCTCTTTGTAGAGGTGGATTCCCCAGTTCTAACTTCCTGGGTCCTGTCTGTGAGCCAGATGGTTAACCACCAGGTGACATAAGAGTTTGTACCTAACCTCTTGAGTTTGTCAGTAATGCCTAAATTGGGGATTATGTCAAATGCCTTGGCCAGGTCAGGGTAGGCAGTGTGAACCATTTTGCCCTCATCCATTGCTTTTGTGACCTTTTCAAAGAAGTCTACCAGATTGAGTAGGCATTATCTGCCCTTGATAAAACCAAACTGGACTGGGTCCAGTGTCTGGAGGTTTACTATACCACAGCTTAGATTATGTTGCACTGATTTGCAGTTGGGCATAGAACTGTTCTAAATTTGCCTTATTGAGCCACTGAGCTGTCAATTCTTAAATTAATAAATATTGCAGGTGAATTAGTTGATATTTTTAAGCAAGTCCACATGTGTATGTCTTTATAGCTTGCACATACTTTAGTTGGCTAAATAATCTGATGTCTTTACAGCTTGCATATACTTTAGTTGATGTAATAAATTTAGGTTGCTTCCTCCCAAACTATGGAGTGCTCAGGCGAAGAATTTATTTTATCTATAAGCTTCAATATCAGTTTTCAATTTTTCATGTTAAGGCTGATTAATAACACCAGATAATTTCAAGCTATCCTTAAAAAAAATTGTTGTTTCAATTCTCTTTCAGATTCTAGGAACCACACTACATCTCATTTAAAAAAAAGACTATTTGAATTGACCAAACTGAAAGGTTATGGTTTCTGATCAGTTCCCTAAAACACTCTCTCTTATTTCCTAATGATTTACCATACTTAGCCAATAGGCTACTTATTTACATCACACATTTCACCATCAGATTCAACACTAACAGAACCTCACTATTAGAAAGATGCCCAGGCCACCCATACATAAACAATATTTCTAACCAGCTGGGCCTTTTCTTTGTGACATCAATCACTCCCTTCTTCTCTAGACCTTTCAGTATCACAAAAACCTCAAATCTTGTTTCAAGTATTACGTTGGAAGCTTTATTAAATCCAGATATGGCCATGGATGGCGCTCTATCACAGATGATTCTCTTGTTCATCTGTGCAATTTCTTGCCACAGACGTACTTTCTATTACATTTATTTTTTTGACACTTTTGCTCAGTTGAAGCTGCCAAGGGGTAGTCTTCTGCAGGTCTCAGTACAGGTGGTTTATTTTCTTGTTTGTTCAATTTGTGGGCGCAATTCTTTTTTTAATGTAAACATTTGAGCAGGATACCATAGAGAAGATTATTAGCTGTTCAATATTAATTTGTATAGTACCTTTACATAGTAATTTAATTCCATGTTTATATCTGATAGCATACTTGGGGTAGATTATACTCCCACTGTATTACTTTAGAATTTGTGGTGCATCCTATTCATGTCATACCATCTCTGTGAGAGTATTCTTTTATTAATGCTTTTACCAGCTACTATTCCTCCCTTTACTTCCCAGTCCAGCTTGCTGGAATATTCTAATAATCCTTAACCATCAATTTACCCACATATACATCCCTGGAGCTTGGTGGATAGCAGACACGCTCATGCAGGAAAGACAAAAGAAATAGTGATGCTATCCCATCATCCCACCAGTTTGTTCTCTCTATCTCTTAATTTTTTCATGCTCATCTCTTCTCTTAGCACCTGCAAAATGCTGGCATATTGTAGAGAGGTAGAAGAGATTTCCTTTATATTTGGACTGTTGGAGTATCCTCACCTTATAGCTCTCATTTTGCCAACTTCTTGGCATTCCACTATATCTATTTTAGCTTAATGCTCCAAAAATGTAACTTTTGTCTTTTATTTCTGTCTGTCTTTGAATCTATCAGTACACTCCTTTAATGTCATACTTATCCCAGAAAGTTAAAACATTCATGAATGTCTGAATTACTATTGGCAGATCAGATTCTCTCCATTCGTCATCCCACTCGGATGTTTTCACATCACTTCTTGATTTTCCTCATATGCACATCTTTTGTCCTTGAAATGCCTTCGCTTTGCATGTGTGTGAGCAAGTGCATCCTTATTCACATGTGCATTTGTGTGTCTTTCTGCAGACATTTCCATGAGTGTGTATGTGTTGCTGGTACTTTGTGGTTTGTACATATGTATAAGTATGTTGATATATGCATGTGTGATACAGCAAAACAGTTTATGTGTTTGTATGTGCACATGCTACTGTAATGTTTACTAAGGTGTGTTACTACATGGTTTATGTAAAGGGGCTGCGTGTATTTGTGGACAAGTATATGTGCATATGTCTGGGTATAGGAGTTGCATGGTGTGGTGTGGTTAGGACAGGATGGATCTCTGTGTGTGTGTGTGTGTGTGTGTGTGTGTGTGTGTGTGTGTGTGTGTGTGTGTGTGTGTGTGTGTGTGTGTGTGTGTGTATGTGTCTGTGGTGCTATTATTGGCTGTGTTACAACAGCTCCACAGAAAAGACCCCATTACTGTTGTGCAGCAATGATTTTTCTACCTCACAGGCTCTAACTAACAGGTGTGCTCACTGACATGATCATACCTGTGCAGTAGCAGAGGCTATGATCATCAGTCGCTGAATAGTGAAGGAATAAACCTCTACCTCATTCACCTACTATATGCTTCCTATACATGCACATATGCAATGCGTATTTATAGTTCGCATGTGTGTGTGTGCATGTTTGTGTTTGTGCTCATACGTGTGTGTGTGTGTGTGTGTGTGTGTGTGTGTGTGTGTGTGTGTGTGTGTGTGTGTGTGTGTGTGTGTGTGCGTGTGTGTTTCAGTGCCACTCTGACAATAACCTTATCTGTGTTTTAGTTAATGTAGTGATTGAGAAAATCAGAACATTGTGCCTTTTCCCCTCCCATCCAATGTATACTTAGGACATCTGCTTTAAAACAAAACTTATTTTCCTGATGATTTATCTATGTCTATAGCCTTCTTCTGATATGAAGTCATATTATGCTGTGACAGTAAAATTACCATTGTGGTACCAAATGACAAGGAGTCAACTGTTGAGTTATATTAGTCACAAGACATGCTAAAAGAAATACAACATGCCGCATGCAGGCTTGCACAGTACTAACTGCATGGTAGATGAATAAATTATTTTCACTGCTACTGCATTCTGCAAGACCACATTGGTTAATCAGCTTACTGAAAGATTTTCTTTACAATGTTTAATAAAAAGTCTTTTCCTGTTCTGCATATTTGTATGGGAAATCATAGAATTGTTGCCTGAAAAGCTGAATGAAAATGGCAAATGCAGGAGAATAACAATAAGTGCATGCAAGATGCTTTCATAATATGTACAGTATCAAATTGAGCCCCCCAAAAAATAACCCTGCTAACCACAGTGTCATTTAGTTTCCCACACTTGCAGATTAAAGTACCTGTATGATTCTGCATGTGCTGTCTGATATGGGATGAGGCTGAGACAGGATTTGACACTGACAGCAACACTAATAAAAGCCATGGATATCGAAGAGGCATGGCCTGAAATAGTACCATAAGTAGATGTGTTACATTCTGGTTCCTCTGAGGCGTGGTGGAATACTATGTACTGTATGCTATGCATTTCTCATTTCTAGACGAGAACACCTCCACTCCTTGTTCTGCACTCATGCAATGTGCTACTATCTGCACAAATACACACACACACACACACATACAAAATACATAAATGCAACCACATGTTAAAAAGGAATGAAGATTTTATGCGGCAGCCTTTTATAAAGGTCTGCTGATGTATGTGTGAGACAGAAGGCAGTACTGTCTGACCTGTAAATGTGTCAGTTTTAATGCTCTGCTTATATGCACAATGTCACATTTATTATTTTTTTCAGACTTGTATATTTCTACACTGACCATCATCTCTTCATCTTGACAAGTTTCATATGGTTTATTGTTCTCTGAGGGCAAGAGCCAAGCAGACTGAGAGAAGGACTGTTTCGTGGAGGAACAGGGGTTTCTACCTGAGTCCCTCTCTCTCTTCCTCACACCCACTAGTGTCAGTGAAAGGTAAACTACAACTACTAAATGACTGTGTATATTGTGCATATATGCATATTAACATTATTCTTTTAATACTAATGGGTTGTGTACCCTTGTAAGAATCAGTCTCTACCATAATGCACTGCAAGCCCTGAACTGTTGTCAGTAGGATGTGATAAGGTGAAAGGTTAACATTGTGTATGCTCTGCTGCGATTTTGTTCATAATACAGTTATCTGTTTGCTTAAACTTATACAGAATTTTGATATTTATGAGATGGCTCTTTATAGAAACAGTCTGCACTTTGTAGCATCATATGCAAGGTGGGTTTTGCAATGAGCAAGAACACTGAGTTGTCCCTCATTGATGTAAAGACATCAAACAGCAGGACCACACTACCCACTTACTTGGAAGCACTGTAGGTTGGTTCTCTCATCTCCTCCAGGGAAATCCTGCAATGTCCATGTTCTCCAAGGGTGCAGGTCTCCACCCTTTCCCCTAAGAGAGGTGAGCATAGGTCTCAACTGTCCAGATTTTCACAGAATGTCCAGATTTTTGACTCATAGTTTTGGTCCATTTCTAATACAGTTGTAGTTTTCTGACAAATCACTGGAGAATCGTTGAGGACTGACGTCAGAAAATAATAACAGACATTTGATTTTCAGCTTTATATCCTTCAGAAAATTCATGCTAATTAAAAAACTGTTATTCTATCAATTTTCTAAGTTTGTAAGAGCAATATTAAAAAACTGCCACTATTTTTGGCCCTTTGTCCCCTCATAATTTGTGGCCTTGTCCATATTTCTTGCTGTAAGAGGTTGAGAGGTATGGAAGTAGGTGGACTCCACTACTTCCTTCTAGCCTCACCTCATCTATCTCCTCCAGTGCCAAGGCTGTTATCTGAAACCTGGTTGCTGTGACACAATCAGGGCTCCATACCTGTGCTCCATGGAGTCCAGTACTGTCATATTTATTGTTGGATAATGTCTTCACAGCTGCTATAGTTGAACTGGTCAGTTTACTTAAGAAGACAAGGGTCTGTAACTACCTCTGTTGGGATCTAAGAGTCACGCAGTTCCAGGGCTTCTCCCACCCCTACTATTATCATAGTATTTTGTAAATCTACCTTGTGGGGAAAAGATTTATTTCTGGTATGTTATTACAGATACACATATACTCGCTACATTCTAACATTTATTTATTATTTATTTGCAGTAACACTTCAGACCATTGACTGCCCTTTGTCTTCTAAACTGTATATGTCAGGCTTCCTTGCTTTTTGCTGAGAAAGAATGCTGAAAGAGTAAACTATGAACGTAACAACCTAACCTGCAAACTCCTGAAATGAGAAACCAAGAAAGATGTATGATAGTGAATTTCTTTAGAAATGAGTTCCTCAAGAGCTATTTTCACTCACTCACAGACGCAATGACCAAAGCCCATCCTCCTACAGATCTGGTTTGAGAGAAGTCATATGACTTCAGAAATGAAGTACAACTACAGTTAGTTTTTTTCTCTTTTGACTTCCTTTTAAAACTGTTTCAGCACTGAATATAATGTCTTAAAAATAACATAGCAGATAGAAGTATTGTAGCATATATTCTATATAACTAAATTAATTTTTGGAAGGATGTATTTCCACAAAGCAGGAAGATAAACTAAGATAAAAGTTAAATTTGGCATTATCATACACACAATATTTACAACAGCTTTGCTGTCTGTAGTTATCCTTGCATTATACTGTATGTGCCATTTCCTCTATCTCACGCTCTCTTTTTCTGATAGAAATAGCAACATATGAAAGGAACAAAATGTATTTACTGTTATGAAATCACAGTTAAATATGGTGATCATATTTCTAGAAAGTATTTGCAGTTCTGATTGTAAGACTAATTAACATTCTATTCTTTTTTGAGAATAGATACCCCAATAGAAAAATTATATGTAAACTGTTAAGCAAAAAGGACAGCAGCGTCAAACCCAGCAGGGTGTACATGAAATCCTTTAAGGTGGTGCACTATCAAACAGTTAAAACATATGTTGCTAGTACTGTTTAATACAGGCCATAAAGCATGACGGTAAGGATCATTTGTCTATGCATTACATAAATGCACCAGATAAGAAAAAGAGGGAGTCAAAGGAATGCCAAAAAGAAAGTGAGCAAGTTCTGCTGAGTCATTATAAAAAATGTGACTGTGGAGCTTCATTGCTGAGGTACTCACACCTATTCTGCAGCACCCCAGAGAGAAGGAACATCATTGTGATGGTGCACCCCTGACACTTAGCTAGATAGTGAAGGATCATATTTGTGCAGTAAATGTACACTCAGTGACGTGATTTGACACGTACCATCGTAATGTTGTTCTGCCACAGTGAGTGGTTACATTATAAGGTAAGAACCCAACACCTCAGAAGACAGGCACTATCAGGTATGGGAATGTGTGTAACATTTTACTCTTCTTTGTAAAGTTGCCCTGTACAGCACCATTTGATGGTCAGTATTGTAATAGTGTTCTGCCTCAGTGGGTGGTTATAGCTTCGGCTGCACACCAACATGTCATGTAGGCTATATCTGACGTCCTGCATGCTGCACAACATGAGTGTTCACAGCAGAATACTCCATGTGGTAAAAATCGAAACACTTCTCACAACGCTGGAGAAGAAAAGTGATGTCCTAAGTGAGCATTTCAAATATAAGAACAGATGCATTAGAGGTATCTCAATACCATGGCTATAACAATGGCTGCATTACAAGTTCTCAAAAGAAAGTTCTCCACAAGCAAACCACCTAATGCAAACTTCACAATCACCCTCCTACCAAATCTTAGGGGAAAATAACACATATCTGTCTAATTTGATATAGATATAAATATATCATCTATCTATCTTCACACACATACACACATACACACATACACACACACACACACACACACATGCCCACGCATATATGTGTGGGTATATATATATATATATATATATATATATATATATATATATATATATATATATATATATATATATATACACATTTGTTTATCAGGAAATTCCAACTGGACATAAGTCTTTTTTCAGTGGAGGCCCAAGGAGAAAAGCTCCACAGAACAATAAATAAGCAGCAGAGTACATGAAGAAAAATTGAATATACATACAATAGCAAATAATACAAACTGCAGCAAACATTACATATACATACAATAAGAAACATAGTAATATCTATCTAGAGGCTAGGAATAAAGGTAGGATGCATATACAGATAGTACTAAGCTGAAACGGATACTGTTCTAAACTCATAAACCTAAATCTTATATACAAATATTGCACTAAACTCAAACAGATATAAAGCAGATGCCCCACACAAAGGTGGAGCAAGCTAGAAGTGTTAATGGAATGGAAAGGGAAGATAGAGGAGTAAGAGAGGAGACTTAGTCAGTAGTATTCGTGGTAGTGAGAGGACACTAGGTGTAAGTCAGTTGGATATGTATTTGGAGTTGAAATGAAGTGAGGTAGTTAAGCATGTTATAACAGGTCTGAGAGATTGAGTGAAGAGGGAAGGAGAGGGTAAAGGGTGAGCCAGAGCCTGCAGAGGAAGGAATGCAATGTTCATATGGTATGAGGCAGGGTGGCTAGGGGAGGGGAGAGGAAGGGGAGGTAAAAAGGAGGGTTACTAGTCAGGACTGGTACATGGGCATAACCAGAGACTTTTTAAGTGAGTTTTTAGTGCGGTCTTGAAGTGATTGCTAGAAGATAGGGGGGTTGTGGGGGGGGGGGGGTTGTTCCATAATCTGGATATGATGCAGGAGAATAGTGCTTCTCCCGCTGAGTTCTTGGGTTTGGTCATTAGCAGTAGATCTTTGCTGCTGGAGCATAGGGGTCTAGTGGAGCAGTAGGGCTGGAGCAGGTTTTGAAGGGCTGGGACTTTAATAGGATAGTTAACTAACTTGTGGGCAAGAGAGAGTTGATTCAGGTGAAGAAGTTGAGGGAGTTCAAGCCAGTCAAGTTCTCTAAGTAAGGTACAGTGGTGACTGCTATAAGATGTACCAGTGGCACACAGTCATTTTATTGTAGCAAGCCTCGAGTTTGTTTAAGACTGTTTGTCTAAGGTAGGTAAGTATAGAAGAGGCGTAGAGTAAAGTGGAGATTAGGTGGGAATTGGCAGCAGAAATTCTGGCTGTCTTGGTGAGGAATTGTTTGTTTCTGTACAATGTACCTAGTTTTTTGTGAACCTCTATGTTAAGAGAAATTTGAGTGTCAAATCTGACATTGTTATCATTCTCAACACCAAGTAGTTTGGTGTGTTCTGTTGGGGAGATGACGGTATTGTCTTTCGCTAGAATATTAAGGTGGGGGATAACTAGGTTAGATTTAGTGGGTTGGAAGATAAGGAGTTTAGCCTTGCTTGGGTTGAGTAATAACTGGGCATTAGACAGCCAGTTTTCTACAGATGAAAAGGCTTCCTGTGTGATCTTGTGAAGTTTAGGTATAGTTGGGGCTGAGCAGATGAGGGTGGAGTCATCTGCATACTGTATAAGAGAAGCATGCTTGGTGGCTGTGAACAAATCATTGGTGAAGGGTGAGAATAGTAGGGGACCAAGGATGGAGTATTGGGGAAGTCGAGGAGATAGGTCATTATGCTAGACAACTGATTGCTGATGGCCAGTTAGATAGCTGTGAAACCAATCAGTAGCTGATTGGGAAAAGGATAGGTTAGTGAGAAGAGAGATTAGTAGTTTATGTGAGACCACATCAAAAGCCTTGGATAGATCCAGAAATATAGCGGAGGAGAATAGGCCATTATTTTTATGATGAAGGATAGCGTTAGTGAAAGAGTGCAAGGTGGTGGTAGTGCTGTGGTATGGCCTGAAGCCATGCTGGGTGCTGGAGAGGAGGTTATTAGCTAAGAGGTAGTTTAAGACTTGAGAATGGATGCGTTTCTTAAGTATCTTGGAAAGTAGAGAAAGAATGGCTATGGGGCGGTAACTGGAAAGTTCAATGGAGGCGCCACCTTTATGGAGGGGAATGATGTGGAATATTTTCCACAGTGTGGGGACACAGCTTTCTGATAAGGATTAATTAAGATAGAGACTGGATAAGCTAGTACTTCTGCTGCTGTTTTTAGGTATTCAGAGGGGAGATTGTCAGCTGCAAGTTTTGTAGGCTACAATTTCAATAGAAGTTTTTTTTATATGGGAGGTAGGCACTGATGAAAAAGAAAATACTGTGGGCAGAGTATTTGGCTTTGATGTAGAGAGGATGGGTTGTGTTCTTTAGTTAAAGACAGAATGGTTTCAGTAAAGTGTTTACTGAATGAGTCAGCAATACTGCTGGAAGAAGGGGTAGTGGTAGGTGAGGGCGGTTGCCTACTTTACCTAGGTGGAGAATGGTGTTTATTGTGGACCAGAACTGCTTAGGGTTGTGATGGGAGGAGTTTAGGGCAGACTGATAATATTGGGTTTTATCTTCTTTTATTTGCTTTTTGATCTTGCTGCGCAACTTTAGGAATGACTGTCTAGAGTCGTTTTTTTTAAGTGCCAGTGCTCCCAGGCCTTATCTCTGATTTTCATTAGAGCCCTGGTGCATTTTTGTAGCCAATGGGTGTACTGTGTTTTGACTTTGACATTTCTTATGGAGACTTGTGTGTTTAGGATGTTTAGGAAGGTGCTATTGAAGAAGTGGATGGCTTCATCCAGACTGAGGTACTTTAGTGGTGTCCAATCAAATTTCTGAAGGGATGAGATAAAGGAGAGAGGGTTAAAGTTTACCCTATTTCAGATTTGCTATAGATAATGGGTTTAGCACAATTTAGGTGGTGTCTCAGAAGGAATGTTGGAGTGCAATCACTGAGGCTGTCTGGTAGACAGCCAGCAAAGTATGAGTGAGGGTCTTTATTGACTAATATCCAGTTGAGAGTAGCATGTTTGTTAGAGTTTTTATTTATCTGGGTAGGTAACTGTATTAGTTGGAAGAAACCATGAAGGTTTAGGTGGTGGGCTGGATGATTGTTACTACACGATAGCCAGTTGATATTAAAATCACCTAGGATTATGGTTTCCTGGGGTAGGGAATGGTTAGCCCAGTTCAAGAGGCTTTCCAGAGGTGGGATGTTTTAGCCAGGTGGGAAGTAGCATCCTATGATGTTGATTGTTTAATTTGATTTAGTTTGAGGTTGGCATATAGGATTTCTTCATTTCCAATGTTGGGGGCAGATGTGTTAAAGATCTGGATGATGAGGTGGTGTTTAACAATTAGAGCCACACCACCCCCTTTCTTAAATAGTCTATGTACTCAAAGAATGTTATAACCTGTTGGGAGTGTTTCCTTACTTTTGATGTGAGGTTTGAGCCAGGTTTCGGTCAGTATGAGAATATCAGAAGAGCATAAAACTATGTTGGCATTTAGGTCATGGGTTTTATTAGTTATACTTCTGATATTTAGACACATGGAGAGGAGGTCAGATGGCTTTCTGTTGGATGTTAGTTGCGAGAAGGAGCAGCTATTAGGCAGATTTTTAGGTGAGGAGTTGGTAATGTTAGGACCAGGGTTAGGGTGGATATCACCACTGAGGGCTAATTTAGATAGGGCAGTAAACATAAGTTTTATAAATCTGGAAATTAACCTGTCATATTTTAGTGATTTTTTTTTTTTAAACTGCAGTGGTGGTGCTGCGGTAGCGTTGTCGCCTCACAGTAAGACGTTGTCTTGTTTGATTCTTAGCTAGAGCGTCTTCTGTGTGGTGACATGCGTGAATGGGCGTACCTTCATTGAAGGTTGTGCGTCAGGGCCAGCAACTCGGCAAGTAAAAATCTACTGCCAGTCATTAGCCGACAGGAGTTCCACTGTGGCAACCCCTAACCGGGAAAAGCCAAAAGACACAACAACATTTTACTGATATTTTTTGTTTGAATGTAACAGGTGACTGGTAGTATGGTGGGTGTATTGGGATGGAGACTGTGATGGTATGACAAGTGTAATTTGGTGGGTGATGGATAAAAGTGACAGTGAAGGTGCAGTGATAGTGGTTGGGTGTGTCTGTTATGTAGTCCTGGTAGGATGTAAGGTGTGCAAGAACAGTGCAGGTAAGGAGTGTTAGCACATTAGGTAGTAGCATGACTGTGTCAGGTGAGCAGTTAGATCAGAAGTGGGTGGAGTACTGTGGGCGGTAGAGGAGATAAGTTCCTAGTATTGTTCTGACTGGTTGCTGGTTATTGGGAGGTGTTAATGCCTAGAATAAATCTAGATGTACTGGAGGCAGGTGGGGCACAAAGTGAGCCATGCATAGCACGGGCGAACGGAGCAGGGCATAAACCCCTCCAAGCTGTGGATCACCAGGTAAGTATCTAATGGCTTACCAGCAAGCAGAATTCAATTGCTGAAGAGCACTTGTGGCCTGATGGGAGACTAGTAATTTAAAGATGGCTCCATACATAGCAGGAGCCTGATATAGACTTAGTACTGGGAAGGGGGGTAGCAAAAAGGGTGTGAACCAGGTGCAATGCAAAGAAGAAACCAGACAAATCAAAGAGGCAAGCAGCGGAAACTATCAGTGAAGGCCTCAGAGGGGGTGAGTAATAATACAAACTCTACCTGTAAAGTGAAGAAGAGAAGAGACAGCAATGTTTGTTAAGGTTGGGAGTGTGCCTTCACATTGACTTGCTTATTAGCAGCCAGTTTGTGCACACATTAGAGTAGGGTGATACAATAGCAATGAAGGGGAATGTATAGAGATGCAAATAAACAGGTGGGGCTCAGGTGATACAAAACTAAGAGAAACAGCATTGAAAGGGCTGCTAGAGGGTTAATTTTAATCACAGAGAATAGGAAGGGCCTAAATTAAGTGTATACTGTCTAGTGGACAGTTAGGATTACTGCTCTAGCTGGTGGACACAAGGGTCAAACAGTCAGTTTTATTAGCATGCTGTGAACTGCTAAGTAACACTGTTAATGGTAAAGCTTCACTATCATAACACATACATGTAGAATGCTTGGATGGACTGAAACTGCTCTTCTGACTCAAAAGGTATATCCTTGTTTAGTTTTGCAGTGCTGATTCCTTCTTAGACTGTATGAGTGGGGTGGTAGCCGCAGACTGCAGAGTTCTTGAGTGTGCACAGTGCGCAGAATTCAATTGCTGAATAGCCATATGTGTTACACACACACACACACACACACACACACACACATATACATATATATATATATATATATATATATATATATATATATATATATATATATATATAAATGTGTCTGTGTGTGTGTGTGTATGCCTATATACCTAAAATATTTCCCAGTTGAGAATGCTGTTGCTTCACAAACTGTGAAATCTGCTTTGCCTAACCTGTCTGCAGTAACCACAGCCTGGTATACAGCTTTCTAGGGTGTGTCTGATTGTTAAACTAGTCTGAAGAGATTCCTTGAGCTTCTCCCAGATACACCAAAAGCAGAGAGTCAGAAACTGGGACTCTAAGAGTGAGATAAGTTAAATAATTATTAAACAAGATTGAAATGAGTTGAATAAGAAACCATAGTATAACAAGTACTGAATGTCAGTACAATTATATAAAAGTGTTGAAAGATTGCTTAACAAAACTGTTCACAATGAGTTTACTATGCAGATGTGAAAAAGTGTTGCAAAAAAATTCATAGCAGCACAAAGTGTGCTTTACAAACTATGATGACAGAAATGTGCTGATTTTTATTTATTTATGTGTTTTATTTTTGCACTGCCTTTCTGAGAAAATATGTCAGACAATTCTGAATGGAATGTACTGAAAAATGGTGACTACACTCTGTGTCCTGACCTGAATGGATATGTCACCCTGAGGAAACCTAACAAAATGAGTAGATAGCTAATTTGTGACAACCTGATGAATAGGTTCATATGTTCACAGGTTTCTACTAGGCTAACAATCACCAGGGTATTTACAATCCTAGCTACGCAACCCCATCCCAGTTTAGTTCGAGAGATTCTTGAATGTCTATATGATGAGGCATGTTAGTAAAGAGGTAGCTAAGTGTTATGTGGGGGGTACAATAGTTGGGAATCAATTTATTTGCTGTCAATCTGTGTCCATCAGAGACACACTGGAGGCCAGACTGGAGGTGAATTTGTGATTTCCCATCCAATGATCAAGGCTTCTTTTGAATGGGGACAGGGACAAACTCTGTTTCATGTAGATGGGAAGCTTATTCCGCAGTACGGGAATCTTTTGAGACATATATTGGTCTCCCATGAGGTTCTATTTATATCATGGTTAAAGTTCAGGTCATTAGATTTAGTGTTTCTGGTGCTGTTTGTTTTGCGGATGTGCAAGAGTTCCATTAGAGCTGGATCTGAGGATTTCTTATATGCTAGGCATAGATTACCCTTCATTAACCTGTAGGAGACTGAGTACAGAGATAGGACCTTAAGACAATATGTGTAGGACAGGATATTGATAGCCTGGATTCTCTGGGTGAGGAACATTTGAGGGTGTTCCAGTTGTTGCAAGTGCCTGGTTAGGTACATGCCAAAGGGGGTATTGCACTCAGTGATGGGTCTGATAAGAGCTGAGTAGAGTGGTAATCTTACTTCCTTGCATGTGGATACTATACCCTTGCTTATGAGTTCAGCAACATAGAATGATTTAATTACTATCTTCACTATGTGTTGGTTAATGTCAGATTACTGTCGTCATATGTTCCCAGATCCCTAACTTTTAGGTTAGATCTTAGTGGCGTTTTATCAATGAAGTAATTATCTTGGGTGGATGATTTCCCAAAAGACACTATAATGCATTGCTTTTCATTTAGTTTTAATCAGTGGGATTTGCACTAGTCATTTGTTTGTGTTAGACCCTCTTGTAGGATTTTGGTGTCATAGGAGAATCTATGATAGCTCACAATTTACAATCATCTTTGAACTTATTGAGTCAGAGGCCTTTGACATTAACTTTGACTTCTGAGAAGTAGATGCCAAACAGGAGCAGGCCCAGTATGGAGCCCTGGTATACTCCACTGGTGAACGGTCTCTTGGTGGAGGTGGCCTCACCGATCCTGAATTCTTGGGTCTTAGCTGTGAGCCAGCTGCAATCCAGTGAGTTATGTAGGGATTTATGTCTAGTTCTGAGAGTTTGTCAGCAATACCTGAGTGGAAGATTGTATCAAATGCCTTGGCCAGGTCAAGGTAAGCAGTATGCACCATTTTCCCCTCATCCATAGCTATGTTGACCTTCTTGAAGAAGTCTACTGGGTTAAGCAGGCAAGACCTTCCCTTAACAAAGCCAAACTGGGATGGTTCTAGTGTCTACAGGTTACCAATATCTTTGTTGATCATAACAAGCCATTCCATGGCTTTGCATATTAGACTAGTCAGACTGATGAGTCTGTAGTTCCTGGTGTTAGTTGATGATCCACACTTATGAAGAGAGATGACCATTGTGGCCCTCTTTTCACCTGACACTTAACCTGTTTTGCGGCTGTAGTTGAAGAGTGCCTCAAGTGGTCTTGCTATGTCATGTTTTAGGCTATTTAGGAGGCAACAAAGGATATTGTCAAGACCCATCAAAACAGTGGCCTTAGTGAGTGCCTTCAGGACCTGCTCCCTGTTGATAGTTGTGGAGGATTTGCTGGAAGGGATTTCACAGGGGGTAGTTAGGGGAGTGGTGGTGAAGTTAGAGCTAAATTTATGAGCCAGTAGATTTGCTATGTAACCCTTGTGAGTGGCGGTTGTACCATTTATGACCAGTTCTGCCATTTATGATCAGTTCTGCACACTGCTAAGTATTACCTTTAAGGTTCCTGACTTAGCTGAAGAAGGCCTTGTAATTGTCTTTATCCTAGGAGGCTAACCTGACCTCATAATCAGCCTTGTTGGACTTTATTAGACCTCTTAGTTTCTTGTTAGTTAAACTGGAGAACTCTTATCTCTGTGAGAGTTGCTCTTTCTGATTTTGGCCATGACTTTTTTCTTTTGTTATCTAGCCTGTTAAGATAAGGATTTCACAAGTGTGGTTTGTTTTGTTTTTGGTGTTAGATCTGGGCTTACTTCTGGTAGGTACAGCAGCCTCAATGCAGTCATTGACATGCTTGAACAGTGTTTCTGTAAATAATTCTGCATAGGTAACTGTGTTCTTGGGGTTTGGGGGATCCATGAATTTTGACATGCTGTCACTTAATATGATGTAGTACTTAATATGATGTAGTTTGCTTTAATATAGTTAACTATTATGAGTTTAGTTGGGTTTTCTGGGTTGACTTTTATTTTGAGGGAGATAGCTTTGTGGTCTGCCCACTAATAAGGATGTGACACAAGGGAGGATGGTGTAACACTCTCCCATGTTAGTGAGTACAAGGTCCAACATGTTTGATCCTCTGGTTGGAGACTGCACTATCTGGTCCAAGGTGTTTGTGTTGATAAAGTCCAGGAAACATTGTGCCTATAAATTAAAGGCAGTGTATATTACCGAGTCTGTAGAGGGGGTAGTTAAAGTCTTCCATGAATAGGCTATATAGTTGGATAGAAAGTATCTCTAGTAGGTCTAGGTAAGAGTTGTGAGCTTCATGGGTCATAGAGGGTGACATATTTCTGGCTAGGACATGGCAAAGAACCTTGTCTACAGAGACCTGAATGTGGATAAACGTCAGGGCATTATCCTGTTTAACCAACTTAGAGTTATATTTGCTGCTAATGTGGTTAAGACACCTCCACCTTTAGACCCTGTCTGTGCTGTGGAACACTGTAGCCTTTCACTGCCAAAGTACATTTTGCAGCTTTAAACCAAGTCTTGGAAATAGCATAGATGTCTACATTCTCCTGAGTGAGGAGAGCTTGTAGGGTGTGGAATTTCTTCTTTCTTCTCCTAGCATTGTAACACCTTAAGGTTGCTTTGAGGTATTTTTTTGCTATGTTGAAAAGCACTGTTTGCATGAACTAGGTATAATTTATTTTAATTTAAAAATGACTCTGGATTTAAAGCAAGTAAAACTTACTGTCTGATATAAAAATGTGGTAAATACCATTAAACAACAAAGAAACGCTGCTTTGAAATACATTGTTACAAATTGCATTAATATGGAGCTGTATGTTTATGCCAATTGGTGCTGTGGTAGCGTTGTCACCTCACAGTATGACGTTGTCCTGTTCAATTCTCAGCTAGAGCGTCTTCTGTGTGGGGACATGCGTGAATGGGCATACCTTCATTGAAGGTTGTGCATCAGGGCTGGCAACTCGGCACGTAAAAATCTACTGCCGATCATTAGCGGACCGGAGTTCCGCTGTGGCGACCCCTAACCGGGAAAAGCCGAAAGACACAACAACAACAACATGTTTATGCCAATCTTGTTGAGATGTAAAAGGAAAATAAGGCATAATATGCATTATGTAAAAATTATTCACAAATGGTGAACATTATTCAGTGTTTTATCTTGCTATGTGCTTTTACAAATTTCTTCCTAAAGAACAGTAGTAAGAAACCTGTGGCAAAGTGCATGAAAAACAGAAATCTTAGTCAGTCTTCCTAAGAAGTGAATTGTTCATAACAAGGAACTTATACCATCAAAAGAAAGATAATTACCTGTTGCCCCTATTAAGACTTGCTCCTGCAATGCAGATTATTTTTCATAGCACTTAAAGAATAGCTTTGAAAAGAAAAAATATCTGTTGGTGTTACACTACAGGCTTGCAACATAAAATGTTATGTGCCGTGAAATTGATTTGCTATAATTCTGGTAATATTTTGCAAAAGTGAAGCTTGTGTGAAACACTGAGTCTAACATATATACTCTTTGACAGTAAAAGGGTTTTGTTGCTATGTACTCCAAGAATGGCAACTGCGTACACAGCTTGTGAAATTTGTTGTTCACTTCCAAACTCCCTGTACTTAAAAACGAGTGGTAAAAGAGAGAAACAAAACAGTAATTGTGCTCAAAATAAAAATGCAGTTTTGGAAGGTTAGATTATCTTGAGACCCAGCAACACTGAAAGTGGTGTTAACAGCTAAGTTTGGTTGCAAACAGTGCTACGTTGCAGCAGAATGAGAATGTTTTGTATCAAAACAGTATGATAGGCAGGAGCAAATGTGTCACCTAGTAAATGATGTACGGCAACCTTAATCTGCAACAATAGTCCAAATTCTCCAAACAAAAATATGCAAGAAAAAGAAAATAGTACAGTCAGATAGTGATTTACAGTTTTCAAAAAGATGTCAGGGCATTAAATGAGTATAGAACTACAAAGGCAACTAGGAGGCAATGATGCAGAGAAAACAGAACTGATAGCAAAACCTGAATGTATGATTTCTGAAAATGAAAATAAAATTACAGAGGATTGTAACAAGTTGCTGTCTGACCACGATCAGCAAATCAGCTGCCAAAATTAAACAACCAAATAAATAATTGCCTTATCCAAAAAAAAAAAAAAAAATTAAGTACTTCCTGTACACTTCAGAAAAGTGAACCAGTAATAAGCCTGAGCCTTCTATACACAATGTTACAGCAAGCATAAATAAACAAGTGTTTGTGTTAAAACAGAGCTTGGGTTCTCTAAAGAAAAAGAATAACAAATTTAAAAAAAGATATGGAAAGAATGAAAGATTTACAGAAACAGTTTGAGGAACTCAGAAAAATCAAATGAAGTCTGGTTAAAAGAATAAGGAGTTTGTCTTAGTAGACAGCCAAGTAAATCGGTGAATACATTTCAAAGACAAAAAAGAAAAATCAAGAGCAGCTTTAATCTGAGCACGTATGTTTTCAGAGTGGCATGGGGAAAATATGAAAAGATTTTTGAACAGTAAATAGTGCCATTCTTGATCTGAAAACAAAATGTTAGAAGTTGCAAACTGAAATGGAGTTTTTAAGAGTTTTATTTAAAGAGGAAGCTGTAATAATGGAAAAGTGTGTTAAAGACCACTAATAACGTACTAATCTGTAAAATGAAGTCAAACCCTTATTTAAAGATCTTTGTCTTAGTTTTAAGGATCTTAAGAAAGACAGTGGAAGAAGCAATATTGTGATAAAGACGTTGATAGACATCCTAGGTGCCGTGAAGCTGCAACAGCTGGTGTTTCAGGGGAGCATGATCTCTCTGAGGAAAGAGGCCATGAATTTTCAAAAAAGTTATAGAAACTGTGACACCCCACCACATTTGGGCCAGTAATCAAGGAGCCTCAGTCTTCACCACTGGCACCAGTGGGGGGAAGTTCACTGGGAGGGTAACAGGTACACACACAGTATCTACAGATGCAGCTTGCATCAAGCACAATCAAGCACAGTTTCCCTTAACAGCACACGGAGGACACTGTCAGTCCAGGGCTGGTTTCTCCCTTTTTCTTCAGATCCCCAATAAGACTCCCCACTGGCACAGCTATAGAGTTGAGATCTCATCTGAGTTTCCAAGCCAAAACCTTCAGCACCCTCTCTGTCCAACCAGTGCTTCATGTCCCTGCCCAAATAGCTGACACACACACTCCAGGAAGTTTGATTTTCACATACACACAAACACACACACACACACACACACACACACACACACACACACACACACACACACACACACACACACACACACACACACACACACACCTGGGAAAGGCTGGCACAAATTTAGTAGGTAGCCCCACTTCTGTTTAGACTATAAGGTAGTTATGACTGCCACACGACACTCCTGCCAGCTACCTTAAGGGTCTTCCAATGTACCCAATATATTCAGTGAAATTAATATTAATACAAATGGCAGTGTGATCAAGAGCAAGGCTATTAGGAGTAGCCCACACAGTGTCACCAAATAAATATGCAAATACTCTCAAAACTTAAATATCTATACAAAGATCAGCCACAATGAAAGATTTAAATATATTTAATAATAAATAATAAAAGAACAAGACAATACTTAGTATATATTCATAGTGACATTAACAGTCGCAGGAAATATTTAAAATAACATTGAATGACATGCTCAGACAAATAAAGAAAAACAATATCTAAACTAAGCTTCACTTTATTCCTGACTGAATCTCAGAGAGTTACTATTCCCTACTTAGCAGAGCAAGGCAGATGATATGGTGAATGGTCCTTCTTGTTGACAGACCCAAGACAGAATACAGAATGCTCAGTCTCACTAAGAGATTTCTTAAAATAATATCTAAAATATTACTTCTGGTATAGCTTGCAGAATGACATCGCTTCTGGTCATCTAGTCTTCTAGTTGCCATGCAAACCCCCATTGCTGGAAGCTGGCAGGATTTAACACCTACCTGTAAAAGTACAGACACAAGGGCTTTTGCTCAGATCTGTGGCAGGTGCTAGAAGTCATAACACAATTTCATACCTCCATGCTTCCACAGTAGTAATTAGTTCACCCTAAAGACAATATAGAAAACTTCCTGGTACAGATTTGTGTCTCTGGCTGCATTGAAACCTGTGAGATAGTATCTTTATGGCCTAGCCCATAAAGTGATTTAATTTCAGATATATTTTAAAGTTTGCTGGACTAAGGTTAACCTCCTGTCTGCCAGTTTCCTCTGTTAAAACACATACATTTAAACAGTTACAATAGCACATGTACATTTCTGTTCTGTCCAGTAGGGTGCACTGTGGATACATTTCAGTCACAAACACTTTACAAATACCTTTTCAACACAAACATCTGTACAAATCAGTTTGATATACACATGACATATGGTTCTAATACATTTGTAACACAAGCATCTTGTATAAATCACTTTCATATTCACAAATGACATATAATTATTTACAAAATTTTAGCTAGCTGTGCTGGCAGTACCTCCTATCATCACAGAAACCACTATACCTAAGACTGGTGAATTGCGGAAGCAACCACCACAGGTAATGTTGCTAACCACAAAAAGGAGATGGTAATGCCTAAACAAATGGTCTTTGTCAATAAAAAGATGTAATAAAGATGGAAACCCAGGATAAAAATGAAATGACAGAAACAGAGTATGATGTTTGGTTAGCAAGAAGTTCAAAAAATATTGATAGCGCACCTTAGGTTTGGATAAGATTAAGTGACTGTTATCAAAGTACTGATGCAAGTACATAAAAAGATAGAGGGTCACCAAACAAATTAACTTCTTAAGTCAGAAGATTAACTGCACAAAATGATGTCTTATATCACAATGTATCTGTAACTGAAAGACATACTATAATCCAAAGAGAAGAACTAATTGAATCTAAGCCATAAAAATGTTTTAGGAGTAAAAGAAACTGTAGCTCAAATAAGGAATAAGTTGCAGTCAGTAAAGGAATGTCAGTCTAAATCCCTAGAGCCTGGTGCAGAGTCTATGATAAAGGCACTCTGTATTCAAAGATTTTTAACATGGAAACAGAGTCAATGACAGAAACGAGAGGGTGTAATGAAACATTGCAATGTATATGGGAACAAACTTCGTAATCAGAAGGTCATATGACTCAATGTGATACTAAGACTTTAGCCCTTGAGAAGCAAAGGGACAATGTAGCTTTGAACAAGGGCTGTTTAGAAAGCTCTGTTACAAAACTGAAGGCATGGGAAAATATTGCAACTCAAAACAGAAGTTTAACAATGTAGATGAAAGAAAACTATAGAAAAACTGAACTGAGCACCTTTTCAGAAAACCTGAAAGAACTTGTGATGTCTAAGCTACGTAGTGAAGTGCAACAACTCCAGAGTAAACTACAACCAATAAAACAATGAGAAACAATTCAAAAGAGTGGAATACATGAATTAAAATACTTTTGATTGAGTTGTACTGTACAGTAACATAAAACTATGCTGCAAAATGAGACACAAAAATTATCTAAAGACTAGATGAAATAAACAGCCGGTTGTTTATAGCTCAAATTTTGTAGACAAACTGAAAAAAAAAGAATCTGACAAGAGGCCCAGGTTTGGAGGCTAGCACAATTCTTAAAATAACAGGTTGCAAAGCTGAAGGAAGGAACTGAACTAATGCAAATTGAAACAGAAAATGCAGCAATGCAGGTGCAGCAACCAGAAAAGTACCCTATAAACATGAAAATGATGAGACCACGATAGTGGTAAATCTTGAGAATTATAAGCAAGGTCCTATCAGACAAGCATAAAAATTCTGCCTGAAAGATCCAGATGCTCCCAGTACACATGCACAAACTGAATGGAGTGTCCAAAAAAAACTATGAAAAGAGAAATGACAAGTCACTCCATGACTGTGCTGGGGATTGTTCTGCAGGAAAGAAGTATTATGGTAATGTGAACACTACCACAGGTGAGCAAAGTATGGGTGAAATGTCAATAAATACTGACATCTTTTGGAAGCCATCATAGCCCAGAATATAGTAGCTCAGAAACAAAGGAGGTGTGCTATTGTGATATTTGAAAGCCAGATAAGGACCATAAATGTTAAAGATGTGCTGGATTGACATTCTCTACATGGATGTGATATTTGTGTAAACAAGACAATTCTGTGTTGGAATACTTCCAAGTGATACCAGTTTACATATGTCTTTGGATACCCAAAGGGCAAGAAGGAGATAGCCGGGGGTACCTTGATGACACCAAAAATGTTGGCCAGCTATGCAGGAAGTTGAGTGGTAAAAGGGGTCACTTATCTTCACAGGTAGTACATTGTTACAGCTGAAAGAAGTGTTATGTGACAATATGGCTTACAGGGTAGTCAGAAGTATTGGAAGTATTAAGAGATAAAATGGTCCATAATGAGGAAGAGCATTCCCTTATATCACACCCCTTTGTCACCAGAAGGAGGGGGTAGTAGTGCAGTTTAGGAGGGGCACAGGGTAGGTTAGAAAAAGTTGGTTCCAAAGGCTAGGTTCTTAGAGGAAGATGAGCAGAAAGCTGACAATTCTTCAATGGCGAAAAATGGAACTGTAAAAAGCAGACTCCAAAGCAAATTGGTGATAATCAGACTGTGTTATTTGGAAAAAAATCAATTCATAGAGATACAAAATTATATTGTCACTGTATTATAAATATATTTCCAAAGAGATGTACAAAAATGAAGCAGTTATGTGTTGGAAATGTTGGGAAAGAAAGATTCAGTAAGTAAAAGACATTTCTTTGTTGCAAACTAAATTGAGGCTTGTATGCTCAAAGAACCAACAGAGAAGGGTGGGAGTGAGTAGCCAGTGCTGACTTTTCTGTCCTGGAGGGTGAGAAGAAGAAAGGGATCAGGTCCTCTGCAATGCCAGCACCTTTTGTACAAAAGGTTAAGGCATGCAGCAGAGTGGCTGGGCCTGTGTGCTTGATTCTTCCAAACTGTGTTAAGATGGCAACCATCATCTCACTTGTAAGATTAAGCACATGTGCACTGTAGAGGCCCTTGGTTTGGCAATGAAGAGTCAAGACAGAAAAAGGAAAAAAATTCCTTTCTTATTGGTTAAGAAGAACGGATAGGTGCAATCACTTATTGGGGAGGCTAGATGGTCATCAGTTATAGGGGTGGAAAAAGTTGATTAAAAGTAAATGTAATTGAAATATTTCTTGCATTTCATGAAATGTTTTATACATTTTTGTATGATTGTTGATAGTATCTTCTTGATTTAAAAAGGAATATATCAACTTAATTCTTATGGCAGTGATCAGTGCATAGTGAAACATGTTGGAGTTGTATACTATTTATTTATTTATGTATTTGTTTGTTTATTTATTTATTTATTTATACATACTTTGTTAACCATGTAATTGATCTGGTCCAGGGACCCTATTCAGCCATAACCCAGTCTACAATGACAAAGACAATAACAAGTAAGAAATGCATTTAGAACAGAAAGAAAGAAACAAATAGCTGTCATTAAGATACTTTGCAAGCACTGCATGTGAAATACATAGCAAGATGTGACACTAAATCACTTGCTTAATTAAAAAAAACAAAGAAACTCATGTAACTTAGAGATAAAGCCTGGAAGTCATAGCTACAGACCAAGTTTTAAACATCCCTGCAACAATATAGGCAGTTAAGGAACTACAGCAAACAATGCATAAAACAGCATAAAAAAGCTTACTATAGCAACACACAAAATTCATCATCAACAATCCAAAATACTTCTGGAAATCAATAAATACATAGTTCAGTCCTGGAAAGTAAACATAATCCTGCCCATCACCAACCAATAACTCCCAAAGTATTGCTTCACAGTTTAATTAACATGTTATAAATGCAATAACCTCCCTCCTACAAAACAAAACTATTACAAATCCAGCCTTCCCACTCCAATCACTGAAGCCACAACAGACCTTCACACTCACTCCAGTGCCAACATCTGTAATTAAAAAGTACCTACACACTCTTAAGGCAACAACCACTGCTCCTGAACAACTTCCATCTAAATACATCAAACTCACTGCAGATAGTCCTGCACTGTATCAGTTCTAATAAACCACTCAATCCAAGAAAAATATGTCCCCACATTATGGAAAAATCCTATATAATACCCCTGCATAAAGATGCCTCATCAAGTGAACTCATATACTATATGTCAGTTGCCATTCTCTCACCGTTATCCAAAAGTTTGGAAAGATGTATTCATTCTCAACTTACTAGATCATATATTACTTTACTTAACCTCCTCTCACCCCCTCGGCATGGGTTTAGACTCAATCATAGTACAACCACTGCCCTTCTAAAGATCACAGATATAATACATCACAATAGAAATTCAGGTCTTCTAACCTTACCCCTGTTTCTGGATCTATCCAATCAATTCAACACAGTCATCAAATTCTCCTAACTTGGACTTTCTGATTATAACTGAAACAAAGCTTTTTTGTCAAGAAAGGGAGGTATTATATTTGCATCACTCTTGTTGTCCTAAAGTAGTATCAAAACTGGCCAAACCTGTAAATTTTGGAATGCACCACCAGTACACTAGAACCTAAGATTTAGTATGCCATTCCATTAGCCCATGTCTGTACAGCACTGGTATTTACTTTCTTTGAACAGATGGTCCCTAACACCTTCTTGCAAGTCAGTACTTGGTCTATAATCCTAATGTTCTCTGAGAGACAGTTCCAAACACCTGCAACTATTTTGAAGAAAGCTCATTCACATACTTTGTGTGAATGGGGACCTGCATGACTGAATACTTTCATTATTTGTAAAATTATAGGATTGGTTTCTAAACTGCAGCCTGCTGAGAAACGGTGAACAACAGACAGCATTTAGTATTTTGTAGATTATGTATTGAGCAATAAAGTAGCTGTGCCGGTAACAGGTAGCCTTTTGTTTAAGCTGAAAGGTGTGCAGTGATACTCATGCTTCATAGCCAGGTGTATGACTCTACACATTTTTTCTTGGCTGATTGCACACAATATTTCACTCATCCAAAGAGAGATGTGCAGTTAAAGAAAGCATTATTCAGTTCTGGGAAGGAGTGCATTAATGGCAGTGAATTGTCTAGCCTTTGTGGTATTTTATATCAGACTTCAAGCTAAGCTAATACCTTATTGACCTGTGTGTGTGTGTGTGTGTGTGTGTGTGTGTGTGTGTGTGTGTGTGTGTGTGTGTGTGTGTGTGTGTGTGTGTGTGTGTGTGTGTGTGTGTGTTGCTGGAATGATAGATTTTGGTCTAAGATTAGTGCTAGATACCTCTATTGAGTAGTGATAGCAAGATGAGTGCTCAGAGGGTCTTTAATGCCAAAGTTAGAGATGTTACTTAGTTTTATAGATGTGGCAAATAGCATCACTGTGGTCCTTGGGCACTGATAGAAGCTTATTTCTACACAAACTGTTCAAAAGAGTTTCAGCCTTGTTCAGAAGTTCATAAAACCAAATGGAGAATGTGTTGTGAAGATCCAGTGTGGATTCTTGTTGAGAAGTTCATTGTTCAGAATGGATGACCTTTTGTTGTACCCAGTGAGGACAATGACATCTCCATACATTCTACAGTTAATCTGAGGCAGATCTCAGGGGAGATCAATAATATACAGTGAGAATAACAGAGGGCACAAGATCAATCCTTACCGGACCACCTGTGTTGCTTCCATTGTAAGATCCAGTTACTTGACAGTTTTGTTTTCAAGCTAGTTCTCAAACCATTGTTCCATTTTTATGGAGAAACCTGTGTCTGACAGTTTATGAAGCAATATAACATGGTTACTAGTTTCAAAAAGCTTCTTAAGAACCGAAATGATGACTCCTGTAACTTTATCTCGCTCTGTGTTTGTAAAGATGTGATCAGTCAGTGAATATATAGCAGTTAAAAGTGTTAACGTAGGGCAGAAACCATAGTGACTCTCTGTGAGGATGCCATCTTTTAGTAGTTAATCAAGAATCTGATCATACACTATTTTTTCAAGTAGTTTAGCTACCGGACAGAGATTTATAATGGGCAAAAGTCAGTTACAGAGACTGGGGTAGGACATTTATTGAGGTGAATAATTATGGCATGTTTAAAGCTATAAGGGGGGACTATTGTAAATGATGGATTGAAAATGTGCATCAGCTACAATGACAGCATCAGGTGAAACAATAACTCTTGTTTCCTGTGTCAGCACTAGGTATGTGTCTTGTGTCTGTGTTGTGTCCATGTTTGTAGACCTGTTTACAATGTTATTGGTATTCTGATTATCTGTTCTTTTCCCATCTCAAATAACATATAATGTGAATGCCTACTTACCATGTAACATATTACTATGACCTGTTTGTAGATATTCACATTTGTACATGCAACCTTAACTATTATTGAATATATGGTGGCAAAATGTCCATCAGCATGCCTTGTTTGTGACATATTCAAGTGAGTTGCATCTCTGGAGAGAAAAAGAACGGAGAGTGCTGATAAAACACACTATGTAATTTGCATAGTATGTCTCTGCAGCCACTCAATATATGCATACAGGTCCAGCATATAAGTAGGATACAGAATGCATTGACCATAGCATTATTCATGACTCACCACACAGTCCAGTAGGTCTGACTTTCACATATCCATCCCAGCAGAAGCATCCACTGCCACTGCACTAATGGTTATGGCCACCACTGTCTTAGAGAACATCATAAGGTGTGGTTGTAAATGTTTTTGATAGAATATCTTTCATAAGGCTGTTACTGCATGCACTAGTTATTATTGTCTTATGAAGAATGTGTTATTTTGCCAACACAAAGTTTTTGTTCCCTGAACGTTTCTGCATTTTAAATGCCCTGAAAACAAATTGCTTTCTTGTGTGCTAGAATACAGACAGTTTCTGCTGCAGGTAGGTAAAACTGCATGCAGTTATAATAAATAAATGTGGGAATCCTGATTTTGCATACTTGGTTAAATCTCATATATGTCAACAGTGGTGGCTACATCAAGGGAAGTGTCCTTTCTTACAAGGTGCTTATGACCTTGGAGTCAGTTGTGATAAGTAACATGATGAAGGGGACTTTTAACTCTTCACAGGAAACACCCCTTGTCAGAATTTGTTGGATACCATTTGAAACTTCTTCTCAGAACACCATTTGACAATGACATCTTCATTAAACTGGCCTATACTCCTTACTTTAAACAATATGCACCTGTAGTAAAATACATGTTAATGTATGCCTGTGATTCACATTTGTAGTAAAGTACATACAGATTAAATCACCACATCACAATATGACAGTCAAATTTTAAAACTGCACCATGTATGCACAATGGCATGTTTGTACATATGTCATGATAGAAGCACAAATAGTAATTGGTACACTATGCATGTCAGTTGTGCCAGATTTAACGATGCACACTAAGTATTGCACATCTGATGCCGCATCAATGAATGCATGTCACTGGAGCACATGACACTGAATTCCCACCTTTACATGTGATGTGTCATGCAACAATTTGACATAGAGAACTATGCCATGACTTCGGAACTCTAGCTTTGTCAGTTGTACAGACCACCTACCACTGTACAGTACCTGCTCCACACTTAATGACCATTATATCCACATCAGAAACCACAAACATTGTGATATAAATTAATTCTGGTTAGTCAAAGCCATTTGCATCTTCTTCTTCTTTTTCTTTTTTGTTTTGCTGCTTCCATTGGGGGTCACCACAGTGGATCATCTATTTCCACTTCCCTGCATCTTGTTCTGTCACACCAATCATCTGCATGTCCTCTCTCACCACATCCATAAACCTTATCTTAGGCCTTCCTCTTTTCCTGTTACCTGGCAGCTACATCCTTCTCCCAGTACACCCAACATCACTGCTCAGCACACGTCTAAACCAATGCAATCTCACCTCTCTGGCTTTGTCTCTAAACCATCCAACCTGAGTTGACCCTCTAAAATATTTATTTCTAATCCTGTCCATTCTTGTCACACCCATTGCAAGTATTAAAATCTTTAACTCTGCCACCTCCAGATCTAAGTCCTGTCTTTTCATCAGTGTCACGGTCTCTAGCCCATATAACATAGCTGGTCTCACTACCATCTTGTGGACCTTCCCTTTCACTCTTACTGGTACCTGTCTATCACAAATCACTCGACACTATTCTACACCCAGTCTACCCTGCCTCCACTCTCTTCTTCAACTCTCTTCCACACTCACCATTACTGTGAACTGTTGATCCCAAGTATTTAAACTCATCCACCTTCACCATCTCTAGTCCCTGCATCCTCACCATTCTTTTGTTCTCCCTCTCATTCACATACATATATTCCATCTTAGTCCTGCTGACCTTCATTCGTCTCCTCTCTAGAACATATGTCCACCTCTCCAGGGTCTCCTCAACCTGTTCCCTTCTCTCACTACAAATCACAATGTCATCTGCAAACATCATAGTCCATGGGGAATCCTGTCTGATCTTGTCTGTCAACCAGCCATCATTCCAAATAAGAAAGGGCTCAGAGCTGATCCTTGATGTAATCCTACCTCCACCTTGAATGCATCCATCACTCCTACCTCAGACCTCACCACTATCACACTGCCCTTGTATATATCCTGTACCACCCTTACATACTTCTCTGTCACTCTTGGCTTTCTCATACAATACCACAGCTCTTCTCTAGACATCCTGTCATATGCTTTCTCTAAGTCTACAAAGACACAATGCAACTCCTTCTGACCTTCTCTGTACTTCTCCATCAACACCCTCAGAGCAAACATCACATCTGTAGTACTCTTTCCTGGCATGAAACCATACTGCTGCTCACAAATCATCACCTCCCTTCTTAACCTAGCTTCACTACTCTTTCCCATAACTTCATGTTGTTGCTAATAAGTTTTATTCTTGTGTCATTACTATAGCTCTGCACATCACCCTTACTCTTAAAACTCGGTACCAATACACTTCTTCTCCACTCCTCAGGAATCATGTCACTTTCCAAGATTTTGTTAAACAATCTGTCTAAAAACCCCACTGCCATGTCTCCTAAAGATCTCCTTGCTTTCACAGGTATGTCATTTGGACCAACAGCTTTTCTCCCTTACCATTTCTGCTGCGGCTGCTCAGTTATCCAGTAATTCTTCACTGACACCCAGTGCCTATCTTAGATCTTCCCTGAACTCCACCTTACAGCTCTCCTTTTTCAACTTCCACCATTTGAACTTTGGCACTGCCCTCACTCTCTTCTTCTTGATCGCCAACATCATCCTACAGATCACCGTCCTGTGCTGCCTAAATATGTTTTCTCCGGTCACCGCTTTACAGTCTCCAGTCTCCTTCAGACTGGCCCTCCTGCATAGGAAATAACCCAGCTGTGTACATCTTCCTCCACTCTTGTAAATCACCCTATGCTCCTCCCTCCTTTTAAAATACGTATTCACCACAGCCATGTTCATCCTTTCCACAAAATCTGCTACCATCTGACCTTCTACATTCCTCTCCTTAACACTATACCTATCCATCATCTCCTCATCCCCTCTGCTCCCTTCACCAACATGCCCATTGAAATCCGCTCCAATTACCATTCTCTCACCCTTGGGTACACTCTCCACCACTTCATCCAACTTGCTCCAAATTTTTTTTTTTTTCATCTATTGCATACCCAATTTGGGGAGCATTTTTTATTTAACATTTGTTAACTGGGAAAGTCCGACTTGGAACAAAGCCAATTTTCAGCAGAGGCCCAGGAAGAAATGCTCCAGATGTATGTATTTGTAACTAACTGCTCTAACAATATTCATTATCACACCGTCAATTTCCAGCTTCATATATGTTACCCTTCCCAACACTCTTTTCACCTCCAAAACACTCTCGACATACTGTTCCATCAGGATAACCACTACCCCATTTCTTCTCCTATCCACACCATGGTAGAACAATTTGAACCTGTCTCCAATACAACTGGCTTTACTCCCCTTCCATCTGATCTCTTGCACACACAATATGTCAACCTTCCTTCTCTTCATCATATCAGCTAGCCCCTCCCTTCACCAGTCATACTGACAATATTTAAAGTTCCTACCCTCAGTTCCACACTCCTAACTTTCCTCCAGCACATAGAATCAAAGCCATTTGCATAATAGCCAGTTACTCAGGTTCAAACTCATCACCTGGTGGTGGAATGAGGAAGCACAGGAGAGTATACAATATCTGCTGCACATTTAGTTAACTACGCCATGAACACAGGCGGAGTAGTTATCAATAGTCATTATTAAATCAGCAAACAAGTGATTTAAGTGGAGGAATATGAGTCATGCTACTGCCTAGGCTTTACTTTAAGCTGTGAACTAATTATGTTATAAGACAATCACTGTGGGATGCTCTGTGCAAAGACTGCAGACAGCTGTGGCTGAATTGATGAACAGATAGGTCTTAACAGGCTATGGTGACAGTGCAGACATTATTCTGATTATCCCCAGAGAAAGCGCAACTTAGATTTTTATGTCCACCATCAGATTAGAAACTAAATGTGGGCCATACATAACCTTTGAATGCTAACATTTACTATTCAGTTCTGCATAACTTTAAAACATGTATGTGTGCTGTTGTTTCATGTTCTTAATGTGTTCCCTTTATCCCTTGGTAGTTCTCTACTATATTGTGTACTTTTTTCTGTATGTGTATAAGTGTAAACACAGTTACAGTGTTCAAACAGAGCTATGTAATGTATATACATCTATCTCTTATGCAAAGGGACGTGTGCAACACTGTCAAACTGCATTCATACATAGGACAAAATCAGATAGAATAGTTTAGTACAATGAATATAGCTGCACCTTCCAACCTCACACATATGTACAGCTATGATATGTAGATGACCAACATTAGTAGCATGTTTACAATGTGGTAGTACAAGGCAAACAACATCAAATATAAATGTATGCATTTTACAATCAGATTGTGTACATGAGCAACATATAGTTATGTGCCTACAATAGTGTACTATAGTGTGTACAGAGCAGCAAGTTGTGCATTGAAGAATGCACGCTTATGTTAGGCTGTGTAGCTGTATACCACAAAGTCATATGGTGTAAACTGCAGTAGAATGTACCCAGAGCTACACATCTGACATGGGGAACACCTTCTGCTATGAGACTGTGTATGCATGGGCATAGGAGCAACACTAAGCAGGCAAGCATTGGGACCATATGCACCTTTAAGTAAACATACTTAAAAGTCCTTGCCACCCTTTTCAAGCATTTCACAGTGCTCACCTCATAAACC